>NC_090873.1:18839433-18856933 GCF_036669935.1 Montipora foliosa
AAATAGTAACTTATTAGTTGTATAGCCCTATTTTACATGTAACAGATCAATAGTGCTGGTCTATTGTTATTAGACAAAAGCTCTTTGTGTCAGAACAATAAGGCAAACCGCAACACGTCAAAGCTATTTCAAGATGGCTGCGCCTGAGAAATTTTGAAAGTGACATAAGCGATTATAAAATTTCCTTTCTTGATATAAACACTGTTTTAAAACAAATTTGAACAACTTTGTTTGTAAACATAATTTCTTTCGGTTTAAACTTATTCTGTTGTAAGAGTGGAGGTTCCCTTTAAGGTCCTGTGTGTCACTCTAGATGATGAGATATTGAAATGAGTATCGAACTATGGATTTCTTTTCCGGTTTGTAATGGATAACCTTCGACATCGAGATCTGTGTGGTGGACTGCTTCAATTTTCGTTGTTTTCCAGCAGGTATTTTTAACTTAAGTGCAAGTTTCCTGAATGGCAACACCATTCTGGTTAGTTGGGACTCCACTTTCGAAAACATCATCGGATATGATGTCATTATTCTGAACGATACTGATGAAGTGAGACGCGTAGGAACTGGTAATACCTCGTCATCTGTGGAAATCAAGTCTTTGGATCAATGCAGGAATTACACAGTGAAGGTTGCCGCTAATTCATCAGTGGGGGCTGTTACTAATTACAGATCAGTTGAATTTGTAACTCGGTGTGGTAAGTTTGTATTTGAATGCAATGAGCTGGATTAGTGTTCCAACATAACTTAGTTGTACATGTAGTTAGCTTATTGTTAGTTTAGCAGTCATGTTGCTTCTAATTAATATCATATTGTAGCGGTAGTAGATCATGAGGCTCGTAAAATATATATCCGGTCTTAAGTTTATGGCAGACTTCACTTTTTTGATCATATAGAAACACGTTTCAACAAATGAAAACCCTTGTCCATCTCAAGGGTTCAAGGTTCATCCTAGTGGTTACACGTGCATAGCCTGCGAACGCAGATGTATTTCCGGCGGTCGTTGTCTCCCCCGAAAAATAGCGTCTGCAAACTTGAGCTGCTGAATGATTTCTGTGACGTAAAATTCTTAGCCAATCAGAGTTAGGCTCATAAATCTCCAGAACCAACACGCATGGAATACGCAAACTACTTTTGCGTTGTCCACATAAACACAAGTCAGATTAATGGTGGACAATACGGAGGTCCTTGTGATTCAAAAAGGTTGTGAGGTTTTCGGTATCAAAAAGTTAACTAGGATGCGATCAAGTATGTGCGGCCAAGATGAAACGCAATGTTTTCGTCAATTTACCTACGCGATTTGGGAACTCCTCACCTTATGTATCCTTGCTTGTGGTGTTTTCGTCTGTGGGGTTCTCTTGTGATAAAAATATTGGGATTGTGATTTACCCATTACCAATTCTTTTCAGATTGTTTTACTAGAATATTCTGCAGTAAGATGTCCTTCGGTCTCCTTTTCTCTATTTCTGGAAAACACAATGCCTTTAAGTTAGCGCCTTCAGTTTCCGCTTTAGGGAGCGGTGTTGATGTAAACATTTATACATTTTAGCTCCCACCGAAACTTTCAACGGTTTCTTTAAGGACGTTCGCGCTAATTGTTTGTGCGCAACTTTACTGTGCAAGTTAAACACAACTAAAATATGTCACGAATGAAGGGGTAGTTTCTAAAGAAACTGTGGTGTTGCGTCTGTGGGGAAGTATTATACAAAAATTTGGTTTTATCAACGGAGTTGATAATGTAAATTGGCCACCTTACAGAGATTCTAAAAGCTGACGTTTCGAGCGTTAGCCCTACATTGTATGTCACGCATTACTTCGAGCATTTGCAAAAACCGTGGACAACAAGTCTTGCACAGCGTTGGATCAGAGAAGATCGTGATCAGTCAAAATTGATTTAAAACTACTGCACGACTGATATTCCCGTTGTTTTATCAGTCGTGCACTAGTCTACTTGACTTTCATAAATATTTTTAAAGCATTAGTTAAAATAACATGGCGACAAAAACGCCTGGGAAAAAATTCCAGTCCGGCCAGAGAATGGCACATTTATTTCCGAATCATCATTAAACGTTAAAGAGAAGTGAGCGGGACAGTGGAAAAGCTCTGGAAAAGGTGGCTGAAAGTTTGGAAAACTGGAGGACGAGCGGTTGCGTAAATTAAATGGGGCTGTTTTTTTTTTAATGTTTTTATTGCCCTACGAACTTAAGTTCAAAATGAATGCATGTTTTTGAAGTTCTTTTCCTTTATTTTTGTCCTCGCTCACATGAATAGTGCGGACCTGCATGGAAACAACCAGCAATTAAAGTTCACAAAAACCACACTCCAGAAGATGAGGGTGATGGCAATGGAGAGATACTATAAAAAATACTGGGGGGGGGGGGGGGGTAAAAACCTTTCATCCTTCAATGATCAATCCTCTCTTGGGTTCCAGTCCTTCCCCGACTGGTCACGAACGAAATTTTCCAAGAGATTGATTTTACTCGTTTAGATTATCGGTGACCTCTCTTTTTTTAATCATGAATCACTTTCTTTCCTTGTGCCATGGAATTCCGGTTGTGATTTCAACGGATAGAGCCAGGGCGTACCTAATTGATCGAAATCGATCATTGAAAAAGTAATCCATTAATCGATAATACTCGATAATACTCGATATTTGTCGATTGATTACTCAGTTTAATCGATTGAAATCGATAATCACGTCTGTGGAAATCGAAAATCAAACACATGATTTGATCTTATCATAACACTGCATAACACTTGCCTTCAAGCTTACTTTTGAATCCGCTTTGTTGATAAAGATGATGTTACTTTCTCCATTGGTAGCGACTTTTCTTGTTTTTTTTTTTCACCAGGATCACCGACAAAATCGATAGCTAATTACAGAAATCGATCAAAATCGATAGTCACAAAGACACGAGTGATCGATTTCTACCGATTTCTGATATTAATCGATTAATTATTATGGATTATGATCGATTACGATCGATTTCAATTGAGTATCAAAAATATCGATTAGTTACGCCCGGATAGAGCTCACGAAAACACTCATCGAGGATAAACTCTACTGTTTACAACATCCCTAGCGGCATGCAATTATCTAAAAATCCCACTCCTAAAAACTTACGCATGGAAACCTTCACTCTAACGACGTTTTGTGGTGTTGGTGTTGCAAAAACAAGCGCTAGGATCGGTTAAGGGCTAAGAATCCTCAGCGCAATCGGGCTAATGCATATTCCGGGGCTTACAACGGCGCTCGGGGCCATTTTTAACGGTTGCCTTTCTAAAGACTTTTACTACTGCGAAATAATTCGAGCAAGCGTCACCAAAACTGCTTTAGTCTTAAATCGATTTCTGAACTCGAAGAGTAAAGTCACGGTCAGACTGTCTTTTAATTTATTTCTCAAGCTCTTCCACTTTACATACGTCATTCTTGCGTCGTATCAGTCGATAATAGCATTTCGTGCAGCATATAGCCCACATAAATCGGCTAAAAGTATCAAAGAGGAGATGTCCAAAACAATAAGCTCAAGTTCAAAGATTCTATTTTGTGGTGGAGAGAAACGACCTCCGAAAATAAGTCTGCGTTCGCAGGCTAAAACGCGCATGACCTATGCCGCAAACTGCTGGCCGCATTTAACTGACTGAAAACTTCAAAGATAGAAATGGTACAACCATTTCTCTCTCTCGTCTACGAAAATTCGCACTTCATAGGAGTCTTGTTCGACGACTTGTTCTTGTTATTTTGGACAGATTTTCGAATGAATTGTACGAGAAGAATCCTGAAAGTCGCAGCCTTGGTTTGGGATCGGTTTGGAAGCGATGCATTGGGAAATCGAATCGGCTGAATGGTTTTGAGAAGCTTTCCACCCGGCTCTTGCTTTCATTTTCTAGTGTATTCAGAAAAGTTATAATTTTTTCAACACTATTTGAATCAGCGAGTTCACAAACCCAAAACGCTCGCAGATTATTTCATGTGCTGCTCCACCTACATTCCCTTGCAGAGGTTAATCACAGTTCAGTGATAACCTTACTCACACAGCTGTGAATCATTTCTTCACAAAAAATCCAGTTCTGTGTTTATATATCATTTTTATGTATTATTCTCAGTCATGGATATACTAGGGATGTAAGAAGCTTAAGGCTTACATGTACGTATGTCTGAGTTCTACTTTGAATGCGACCCAGATTTTGTAACCTTACAAATGAGGGATCTTCAGAGAAGCCGAATACCATATCAATTCTAGGTTTATCCCCCTCGAATGCGTACTTGAGCAGATAACACGATAAGGCGATAAGACGCGAGTAAGTCCTAAGTTGACTTGAGTTTATATCGCACTTATGGCCTACTTAGCCCCAGTATAAACTCGCCTTTAAGAGATCCGAAATCTTTGCTGACATCGTTGTTCACATTTTTTTACATTGATTTCGTAATGACCAAACTTCATTCATCCACTTATAAGTTCCTGGGTGTTCATTCTTCAACTTGGCTTTTTCGGCTGGGTTTCCTTTAAGGAAGACCTTAACAAATGTCCTTAGTGTTTGATAACATGAACTATCTGTTCCCTTATAACAGGTGAGTTTTGGTGTTCGCACATGGGGATTTGTTCACCCTACTGATGTAAATATCAATCGCGTCGTTAAGATTCTCCTTAATTTTAATGTCATCAATCTTACCAGTTTTGGAGTCTAAACAGGAGTCGACGGGATAAACAAATTGCTATGGTCGAGAGAAAGGCTTCCATTCTGCAACTCCACTCTGTTTCGGTTGCTGGAGCCACTATCTCTAGTGGTTACTATGAGCACTTTAGATGACTTTTCTAGGTGGTAGTTTTTCCACCAAAATTGAACTTCCTTGTGTGACGGCCCTTTATCATGCCCTCCATCCACTCTTACTCTTTCTCTCTCCGGTAATATTGTTGAAAAATGCTGGCTCCACACCTCTGAATATGTCTCAATCACATTCAAATCATGTGCATGTTGTGTGGGATTTTTCTGATGAAGTGGGATAGCCTTAACAATGGTGGCACATATCTCTGCTGTTGTCCCTGTGCTGGAAAAGTTGTATGATGTCGTTTGAAGTGTGGACGGGTATTTGTTCACATAGCCTGTCTTGGTGGTATGGGATCATGAATGCTTCCCCAATCTGCACCGTGACTTTCTTCAGTTTCAGACCCAATGGCATCATCATCCATTTCCTTGTAGTCTTTCTGGAAGAAGATATGCCTGTCCGCTCTGTTCCATAATAGACTCCTCCTTTTCATTCAACTTAAGCAATTGCATTTGGCCACTAAAGTCTAAGAGAATCTAATCTATGGCAGCTTTGGTTGTCAACAACTTCAACAAAAAGAAACCAGGTAAGTTCACAGGCTCTAAGTAGATCCATTCAGTTCATGAGAATTTTGATACACTGATCCTGTATTGGTTATTTGCTTGTTGAGAGGAAACTGATGAGTTATGTCAATCACCACTGAATCACTATTTGGGCCTTTCACTGGGTCATCCTCTTGTGACTCCCTATTATTTCCTCCTTCCTCATTTTCTGTATCAGTTTCACTTTCTTCATCTACATCACTATTATCAGTGTCAACTTGAATACCAAATGATGATAGTACTGCTTTTTCTTGAATACTTGCAATGGTGTCTACCGCTTCCCTGATTTCTCTTGCTTCCCGCAAAGCATTTTCTACTCTTTCCTTTCTTCTCTGTATATCTTCAAAACCATAGATGCTTCTTAACTTTGTATTGCTTTGCCCAGATGCTGCAGCAACAGCATAGGTAATCCTCTCCCTCTCTGCAACTGACTCGGCAGCTGCTAAAATTCTTTAATAGACATTACGCTTTTATTGACATGCTCTTTGCAACTTATGTCTAATTTACTGCCCAGTCTTGACAAGAGGCTTCGAGCTAACTCTAAACAAGGAAAACTGCATGGTTATTTTTCTCTTTTATTCTGATAGCAGTGAGAGGCATTTGAAGAAGTTTTCTTTTGGCATCTGTCAACATAATCAGCAATTCGTTTTGCAACTGTTAACAATCCAGTACACAATTTGCAAGGTTGGATATGTCCTGCAATGCATATTTTTTCCTTTGTGGAAACGTAACTCTCTAAAGTAAATCCTTCTAATGCAGAAATTTCAGTAAAATCATCAACTTTAACAAAGTTAGAAAAATTTTTAAAACTCTTTAACAACATAGCTCCACTGTCAGGCCCCCTCAACACATCCTGTTGACTATTGTTTGCACTGTGTTCAGCCACCTTTGAGACAAACAAAATGAGCTATCTTTTAAAAGACAATCAGTCACTTCATCTTCAAATCTGGACCAATTTTGGTAAGAAGATATTTTCCTTACTACAGTACAATTAGAGTCCAAGCATGGGAGCAAATAAAACAGAATACCCATCAGTAATACAGTCATGTGTAAATATTAATCATCCTTCCGTGAAATAAAAATGGATGCTACAATAAGTTATTGCTTGCTTTACAGAGGCATGGGCATTATTTCCTCAAAGAACCATAAAATTACTGAACCAGACCACCATTGATAAAAATATACTTAAAAGGATCACTGACCTTTACTTTAGGGCCAATTAAGCTCTATTTTGCCATTGTTTATCACAAGTGTGGATTGATTTGCTGAACAAAAATTATAAATACAAAAGCACAAACACTACTATTACAATGGCTCAATTTCAGTTTCCGGCATATGTAATCTATTCTGTTTCATTGGCAGATGCTTGATAAGCCTTTTTCTATTTTACCAACTTCATGAAAGTGTGGAAGGGTGCAAATCATGAATGTGAAGGAAGAATAACAGATTTTCTAAACCAATCTATTTACAGCTAGAGTAGAGAAAAATGTTTAAGCTTCTGTTTGGTATGAAAGATGTCAGTAAATTTGATTACCTGTGGTTGTTGATGTCTCACATAGTGTAGGTTGAATAGCTGGGACATGGCTTGATGGCTGTATATATCAGCAAACAAGGTTAATTTACAATTATAATTTACACTTTACCAATTTATATAGCGTGTATTTAAATATGCTGATCAATAGCGCTTTACAATTACATGTAACATTTGAACAGTAAGCATACAAATTAATTAGTTTTCGTCACACAATAGAAGTGGTACCACAATTATGAAAAATTCATGTCTACGTTATATATTTGACTTGTAATTTCCCCTATCTCCTACATGGTTGTCAGAAAGGTGATGGGGAATGGGGGGTGGAGTATAGATGGAAAGGTTAAGGGAAGAATTTGTCCAACTTTCCTAAAAAGGGGTAAGTGCCTCAACCTTTTTGTCACTCCCCTGATTGTTGAATTTTATCCACATAGGTTTAGAAGGTATTGACTCGGTGATAATGCAATTCGTCCGATAGAGGGGCCTGAAGCTATCACTGTTTTCTGTATTTTTGGTGCACCGACTCATTACAGGGTAAATAGATGCATGTTAGAGTGCAGCATCGTACAAGAACTATTTTTTGCCAAATTTTTTATCTTTCCCTAGGGTAAAAAGTAAAATTCCAAATATCATTTAAGTCAGTGCGCCTTAATAAATTATTTTTGCATTGGAAACGGGAGAGCACATTGATCAAATGTGTCTTCCTCGTAATTTTTATTCCTCCATTTTTCATTCCCACTGTTTTGTTAAAGACAATCTCCAGTACTACTGAATAAAGCCCGTAATTGCTTACGCCTGCTTTAAACATACTTTAATGAACACAAGACATTTTAAAACTGAGTTTCCATCAAAATAATGACGTTCATGCATTGAAGAATGAAAACTACTTCCAGGGTTATTTTAGTTCAGGTAAACGACTGGGAGTTCCCTATGCGCTAAGAGCCTTGACATTGTGGAGTTTGAGAAATGACAACGCCAAAAAGCGGTTATTGACCAAGCTTGTTCGGTCAAGATGGCTGGACATTAGCCAAGTTTTTTTTTTGCGTGTTTATGTTGGTCTCGGTCCATAAACACGCAAAAAAATAACGAGGCCAATATCCAACCATCTTGACTGAACAAGCTTGGTTAAGAAAGGTTTTGTTATATGGGATGAAACACCGTAAAATGATCTTTGATCTTAAGGGACCAAGCCAGAAATCCCGAGCGGGTAAGGTAAGTCCATCTAGCTAGCTTGCTCGCTCGGGAAGCCAATCACAGCGCGGGATTTGGTTCATCTTGTCCGCTTACGGGACGAGGCATATAATAATAATGGTTAAAAGAAGAGAAATGATAGTGCTGCACGTGTGGGCTGCATTGTTTTGTACACTTCTTTCCAGTACTCGTCAAAACAACGACTCGAAGTGACCAGTTTCAGGTTAGACGTTCTGTTAGACAATGTGGACATACCACAGTAAATTTTCATTCTGTCTTTTTACTACAAATTCCGTCCATACCAAGTTAGTCATAAGATACTTCGCCCATATTCTACAAGGTAAAGAAGAGGGAATAATCACAAATTATAGGTGGTTTTCACGTTACGTCATCGCCGCCATCTTGGTGGAGGTAAGCAAAAGATCTCTCATTAGCTCCTTTTGTTCGTCCACCAGCAATTGTACATTGCAGCCTTGTTATCTGTGTCTCTAGAGAAACACCTATTTAAGAAAGCTCATTTTGAAGTGACCTTTTTGTCGCCGTGGCTGACAATGTTTCATAAACTCCCTATTTATAATTTAAATCTCGTCTGGTCTAAATGAAGAGAACGTTCTTACTTGGTGGCCATAGGTTTGTTAGGATTTCTCTTGAGTGATGCATTTTTTAAAATTTCAGTTCCTCCTTCCATTCAGAAGCTACCACAGACGATTTATGTTGAACCGCAACAGAAAGCTGTGATTCCATGTATATACAGTGGATTCCCCACACCCACGGTGTATTGGACAGTTCCTAAAGACGAGAAAATCAATGTTACACCAGCAAGTTCACAAACTGTCGTTATTTGGGATGGCGATAGGGCTTTTACTTACTCGTTGACCGTTAATCCTAATGGTTCCTTGATCATTTCACAAGTTCATGGATCTCTCAGTGGACAAACATATCAGTGTACAGCGATTAACCGTTTAGGAATGGCTGTCGGTTATGTTACATTGATTGTGGCCAAAGGTAGGATTCGCTTAACTTCTTTACCTTTAATATTTTATCAAACTATGGTGCGGTGAGTCTAATAAAATCTTTTATCAGTAACCTTTCAATGACGTAAGTGGTTTTCAGAAAGGGCGTAAGGAGAACTGCTCCTAAGCCAGATGTCATTCGCTTGCAGTCCATTTTCATGAGAAAGAAATAACGGAGCACCCGGAGAACTTGGAGAGAAACTCTCCAATCAGGTTCAGATGGACTGGAACTCGGCCCCCTGACATTGCATTAGGGAACAAGCAACGACAACGTCAACAGCAAGAAGAACGTCACAAATTTACATATGAGGCACTTAAAGAGCAGTTCTCTGAGAAAGTCAATCAAAATCGGAAATGAAAATTGTTAACACCCCCGTCATTTTCGGTGTGGATGTAGGTTGTCTGGAGGAATGAACGAAAACAGCCGTGTTAGAACCAGCTGACGTACGGTTGCCATGGTAACCACCATTGATCATGACACCCTTCGAAGGAGGAATTTTACTATAAAATAGGTAACATATATGTGTTCCTTTCGAGGGCAGATGTGAGCCAATTGTAATGAGATTCTACCAGACAGTAGGGCTATGCTTCTTTTTACTAAAGGATGCTGTGAAAATATTTTGACTTCTACGAACAAGGAGAAAACACTTGCTGTATTACATGTATGTTACCTGTCGGCCATTTAGAAAAACCCATTCGTTCGTTCCATTTTCTAGACCAAATTTAGCACAGGCTCTAAACATCGGTCCTCTCCCATCAAAAACAGCGGCTATGGGATGTAACAACAGATAATGGTGCATTCAAGGTGCATGTGCAATAAAAAATACACTTGATATAAAACACGCCTGACATTGTGGTGCACTGAAATCCATCTATGTGGTTCAACGAGAACATAAAATGAATCCATCACGATTAATTCACTAAGAAAATAGAAGCCTGTGACCATCAAGAACAAAGCGTTGGGCTAAAATTGAACGGTTTGTCGAGAGGCCTTGAGGTTTGTCACACGGATGCGTGGACCGCGAACAACGGCAGACTCTCAACTGGAAGCATGGGTTTCCTGCCTTTCAATGGAAGGAGAATTAAACAATCGCATATGAAAAACAACAGTGCAATTGTTATTCACAAGAGAATTTTGCACGCAAATTATTGTTTCATTTATTTACCTGCACAGCAAAGAATCACGGATTTCCTCCCGGTTTTTGCATAGTCCATAATTAGGTTTGCAAGTGATTTCTGATACCCTGTCAATTCACTTAGTTTTACAATGCTTCCTCTGCATTCCCAAACCTCCTCTCTCAAGTTTGAAAACCAGCAACTTTCCATTTAATACGTTATGTAGTCTCAAGCGAGCTGAGCTATTATATATGAGCATATATGCAAATTAGATTTTTTAAAATAAACTTTGACATTGCTATTCTACTTCTGACAGCATGCCTGGAGACATAACCCTCCCCTTTGGGGAAAAAAAGATTTAATAATAATAAGAAGAATAAGAAGAATAACTTGTACATGGTGTGCATTCATGTCTGTTATTCTATTTCAAACGAATTAATAGCAATATAAAGGCAACAATTAGTAAAGCCACAATCAATGTAGGGAAAAGTCAATGTATGATTAAACTAATCTCGTTACACTTTTATCCCGACAGTGATCATATTTATTTAGTTTTTTCTTTATCATTTATTACTTTAAGCTTTACCATTTTAATTTTATATAGGCGTTGGTGGGTTGGAGATAGAGATGTAAACATCGGGTCAGCAGTCTGTCCCCACTCATTTCCGTCCCGCGAACAATTTTATCAGGTTTTCAACGACATAATGCAAATTGCCGTCTCGATCTTCATCAAATACTTTATCTGGGATCGTCATAGGCATGCGTTTGTTTGGCATGGTGAACGTGGTACATTCATGTAACTCGCTGGATAAACTTCATTTCGGAAGAGACTGCAAACGTCATGACTGTCTCAAGCTTTCAGTCTTGTCAGTAGTGTTCAGTTAAGTCAACTGGTTGCGGATAAATTCATCATTACCTGTGGTTTTACTTTTGTTGAGGTGTTGTTAGATGGAAGAGAATGTTAATTCGACTTGGCTGCAAGGGAAATCCATCAATTTGGTCACGAAAAAGAGCTAAAGTGTTAAAAATTGCAAGGAATGACGCGATATGTTTAATGTTAATTTCTATTTCATCATAGTCGCCAATTTAAAACCTCAACAGTCACATTTAGCTGGGGTAATGCGTAGATTTCCCTGGTGCACACAGGAGAACATTTCATTAACCTACGTTGAAAGTCATTGTAAACGCGCATGGTGTTTTAGTGCATCTTTAAACAAATTATACCCTTATGGAGCTCAAGAATGGAACGTCAATTGGATAAATCAGACAGGCGGTGAAAAATGAATATCTGGATTCTTAAAAGCCAGGAGTAATGGACTTCGACAACAACTATCACCTGTCGAGCCGAAATCAAAGTGAGCTGTATTTCAAATATTTTACCAAGTGTGCTGTTATGTAGAACACTGAAACCAAAAGGAATTGAACACTTTTGGTGTATCTGTGATCTCTGTTCTCTGCACAGTCTTCAGGTAAAAAAAATAATTGGAAATGTGACAGCCAGGAATTTTTTGAAAGGAAGATTGCCTTTAATAGCAAATATGTTGTTTGTTTCCAAAAATATTTCGCTGGAAAAGATGGCCTTTATGAATTCATCATGTTTTGTACTATGCGAGCTTAACTGGATAGTTTTCATGGCAAAATAAGGTTAGCGTCTTTCTGTTGTGTTAACTTAATTAAATATACCATGCCTCGTGAGGTTGTATTTACTGTCTCCCTTAAACTTGATTTCCACTATCAAAATTACCTCCAGAACCTACTTTTTGCGTAGAATGAGCTTTTAGAATGATGTTTTGTTGTGTTTCGCTGTTTCGTTGTGTTTCATTGGCCCTGAAAAGCCCCTATGGGAAGCGGTCAATTAAGTATGTATGTATGTATGTATGTATGTTCTTGTCTTCTGTGGTGATACTTGACGATTCGGGAACATTTTGTGAAAAAATATTTATGACGGGTCACACGCGCAACTTGATCGCCCGAACTTGCCAGATTATGCATGACATCCACTTGGTCTTTTGACATCCCATTGAAAAACTCATAAAAATTCACAGACCGGTCGATTTCTCTGAAATTTGAAAGGGTGATTGCTACCGAATAGAGAAAGATTTTCACAATAACTAAAAATTCCTGTGTTAAGCATGAGAATTCGACGAAGAGGTAAATGCGACTAAATTTGTTGCGTGCGTTGCTATTTTTGTGTTTTGATTGTTGTGCAAATTTTGATAGAGAATTTTAAATTATGAAAAATATCTACGGATAGATTGTTAAAAAATCTTTATTTTTAGCGGTTATTACTGGGTTGGCAATCCCAGTCGGAAAGTGGGTGGGATTTGTTCGTTTTATTTTATTTTAATTTTTTTCTTTCTTTTTTTTCGGTGTCGGTAAAAGTCTTGCCTGTCACTCCCCTGCTAAGTGGTGTCTTTGTGCATAGAGCCTTCTGCGCGTATATTCTTAGGATCGAGAGGGTAGTGGGAAATGCGTAAATTTCTCTGGTGGACACAGTAGAATGATTAACTTAACCGGCAATGGCGTGGAAAGTCATGTAACGCAAATGGCATTTTAGTGGATCTTTGAATGAAATATACCCTTATGGAGCTCAACAATGGAAAGTCAGTTGGATAAACTAGGCAGGCGGTGAAAACAAATACCTGGAATGGTCAAAGCGACGAGTAATGGACTTTGACAACAATCTATCGCCCGTCGAGCCGAAATCAAAGTGAGCTATATTTCTAACATTTTACCAAGAGTGTGCTGTTATGTTGAACACTGAAACCAAATGAAAAATTCTCTGGTATAAAAGCCACGATTGATGGACTTCGACTACAATCTTTCGCCCATCGAGCCGAAATCAAAGTGAGCTGTATTTCCAATATTTTATCACAAGTGTAGTTTTAATGTACGACACTGAAACCAAATGGAAAATTATCTGGTAACTCGTGGGTTCAACAAAGTCAGGTAAAAAAGTAATGGGAAATGTGACAGTCAAGAATTATTTGAAAGAAAGCTTGTCGACTATTTTGTGCATCATTATTCAAGGAAAAGGTTCTTCAGGAAAGGGTTTGAACCTGAGGTACATGGTAATTTGACACGATTGAGTTTCTTGTCTCCACGCACGCAATGAAATAGGAAGAGGTTTTCGCCTCTAAGAGCAAATATGTTGTTTGTTTCCATAAATTTTTCGTTGAAAAGGATTCTGTTGTATTTTCTGCCTTTGTGAATTATAATATCATGTTATGTAATGACGTTTCGAGCTTAAGGTTGAAATATGATATGGGAGAATTTTTTAGTATTGCTCTGTAAGCAGGAAGGGTTCACGAAAATAAACAGGTCTGTTGGAAGCGATCTTGAGTTTCAACAAAATAAGCCCCAAAAGCAGTGAAAAATCGTGACGCCAATGAATAATAAAGTAGCTGCTATTTCCAAAATGATGGAATTACCTGGTGACAAATAACGTCGTATGCGTCTTGGAGAATAAATTTTGACTTTGCATAAACAAATGGTCAACCTCAAGAGTTGGGCGATTGTGATCTTTGTTTTGACTTCGCTCATTTTACTGTCAAACTTTATAACACTTGACAGAAAAAGAAACTTACAAAAACCCGGTATCTTGCCATCATTTGACACAGATGCTTCTCTGTTTGGCGAGTAAAATGTTGCAGTAACTTAATCACAGCACCCGCTGAATTCTGGCCATGTCACTTTCGATTTTGCGATTTATTTGTGCAGCGAAAAGTAGAATAGCAAAATTGAACGTAGCAAAAATCTCCCAAAATGTTTGTCGCTTATCGTAACTTTTTATATTCTATATTTATTCTCGATCGACCGTCCCGAAAACTTCCTTCTGCTCTTTCTAAAAACAGTGTGTCAATAGTTATTTACTTTTGCATCAATATTTGTTTTGCATAAAGCAAGCTAACAAAATCTGTACCTTGCTGAGTTCGCATTTGTTAGCGTTAATAGTACTTTCGGTCCGATGCTTCTGTTTTATGAAGGGGTGTATTGTTCAGGTCACCCATCCAGATACTAACCCCGCCAGACAGGGGTAACGTGAGTGAACTTTAGTATTACAAAGCTGTCAGATGCTCAGAGGGCATGCTTAAACTTGTGGTGAAAAGAAGTAGTGAGGGAACTTGAAAATTATCAACATGTCAGCCCAGAAGCCAATGTTTCTCGCTTCTCTTTTATTTTTTATTCTTCAGAGACTGGAATGCTGTAGTTCAATACCACACAATTAGTGCCTTCTGGTTTCTGTAACACGTACCACAGGTACCCAGTGTGTGCTTCACGGAAGCATCTCGTTTGAACATAAAAGATGCAACGTTTGACAATATCAACATTCAGATATATCACAATATCTAAGAATTCCTGTGTTAAGAATTAGAATTCAATGAAGAAGTAAATGCGACCAAATTTGTTGCATGTGTGTTGCTATTTTTGTGTTTTGATTGTTGTGCAAATGTTGACAGAGAATATTAAATTATGAAAAAATATCTAGGGATAGATCGTTAAAAAATCTTTATTTTTAGCGGTTATTTGAACATAAAAGATGCAATGCTTTGGCGAGAAATAGTATTTTTGTTAATATTTGAAGAAGAAATTTTGGCTGGAATTGGGACTCGGTGAAAATGAATCAACAAATTTGCATATGTGCGTTGAAATATGATACGCGAGGAGACAGGAATGTTATTTCTGTGACAAATGATTTTGTCATTATAGTGTAAAATGACGTTTATTTGGCAAGGCAACAATAGTTCTTTAACTTCCTGGTTAATCCTATTTATTGCTACGACTTACTAGTACGAAGATTGTTTACATGAAACTCACGCTTTTTGCGAATTTTGAGTGTCATGAAATTACATCATTTGGGTGACAAAATATCCCTTTACTCTAACACAAAAACATTAAGAGTAGCAAACTTCATATTTATTAACCATTTCTCAACCATTTCTTCTGCTTTTGGGCTTGTCAGCATTGTGATTTGCGATAATTCGCAAGTCTGTTTTTGTATCTCGTAGATGTTCAGATTTTCAATTACATGGCTGCTCAACCTCCCGATTGTGTAAAAATAGTTCACCGTGAAGTCAAAATAGATACCTTTCTCAGGAACCCAACAAAGACGGCTTCCTGACCCGACAGATGAAATGAAAATATTCAGTTAAATATTACAACAAAATTAAAAAACCAAAGATGGAAGTTTCTTGGCTAAAAAGTATGTGTTGTCTTTCTTTGAAAACGACTAACGATTAACATTCTCTCCCGTAGTTCATTCAATTGACACAAGGTGATCACGTGCACCTTTATGGTTGCCTAGCACGTGATCAATTTCTTTTTTTTTCACGAAACATCGTGACCTTTCCATTCGTTGATAAAAGTCAGAGACTGCAGAAATTTTCACGTTTTTACGATCAATTGTAATTAATCTTTCGATGAGAATTTGATTCAGAGTTATATATAAAACTATGTTTTTTTGCTTTTCTTTTTCTGTTAACTCCTGGCAAGAGATTATAAAGGTAAGAGAAGTAATCTCTCATACTGGCCCTATTCCCATCGTAATCCCTCCTAGGTTATTTTTAGATGATATCAATTTTCCCGCGGATAATGTTACCGCGCGCGTTACGTGGAAGTTTCGTGGAGGAGAGAAAGTGCAGCAAATTCTGTATGATGCCACTCTCCGTTTTCAAAATTGAGTTTCATGGCCTGATAAAATTCATTGTCTGTAAGATACAGGTTTCAAACATTGGAATTGCCTTGGAATTGCTTAACTGTCTAGTTTACAGTGATACCAATTTGAAGAATTTCCAATCTATCAAACCGTGTTAAATAATTTTGACAGATGCAGATATGTTAACCTTGGTTGCATTGCGTTACTTGTCCATTTTGGTGCGCACTTTCTCATCGTCTACAAAATTCTGTCGCTTACAAAACTCGTCCCTGTCAAGATACAGTTTGCAATCATATATCATGGAAATCGGTTAACTGTATAATTCACTCTGATACCAATTTTACGATTGTCTAATGTAGGAAACCGTGTTAATTAATTTTGTAAGAGGGAGCTATATTTTACGCGTGCGTTGCAAATTGACCTCAATCCGAGCTTACGGTTTTAAAAATTTTTATCGTGCGGTCAATTGAAATTTTCCTGTCATGTGCGGTACTGTTTGAAAGCGTTAGCTGTCTAATTTATGAATATCATAGAATTAAGTCACCATAGTTTAAGTCCGCTAAGAAAATCCAGAACGCGTTGTTGTTGACCAAGTCAGGAATATGTTACTTGGTGACTGTAGTCCGCGATATTTCATTGTGTATTAAATTCTGTCGCCTATAAAACTCTTTACTTTCAAGATAAAAGATGCAAAGATATATGATTCAAATCGCTTAACTGTGTTGTTTACAGTGACACCAATTTCAACACTGTCCAATGTACGAAACCGAATTTTGAAAGATGCAGGTATATTTAACATGCGTGCTTTGCAAATTGACTTCCATCCGATACCACTTGTTCATACATCAATATTTTTATCGCACTGTCTGTTCAAGTTTTCTTTTCATGTCTGATATCTGTCTAATTTATGAATATCTAAGAATTAAGTCGTCATGTTTTAATCCCGCGAAGAAAATCAAGAACGCGTTAACCAAGTCAGCGATATATTACTTGTTGACTGTAGTCTGCGAATTGCCAATGTTTAAAAAATGCTGTCGCTTATAAAACTCGATCCTTTCAAGATACAGGCTTCAAACATCAATAACTGAAATCGCTTAATTGTCTAGTTTTCAATGATACCACATCAAGGTTGTGCCATATACGAAACCGTGTTAAATCTTTTTTTAAGGAGACAGCTATATTTAACATACGTGCTTTGCAAATTCACTTGAATCCGATAACAAGGGTTCAAAAATTTTTATCGGACGCTTGATTCAAGTTTTCCTTTCATGTTTGGTACTGTTGTAGAGCTCTATCTGTCTACTTTATCACCATATAAGAATTAAGTCATCATATTTTAATCCCGCAAAGGAAATCGAGAATGCGTTTATTAAAGTCAGAGAGATCGTATTTATCGACAATAGTCTCCCATTTGCCATTCTGTACAAAATCCTGTCGGTTACATAACTCGTTCCTTCCAAGATACAGGTTTCAAAACATAAGTCGTTGTAATCGCTTAACTCTGTAGTCAACAAGTCACTTTCGTCCACAAAATGTATATACGCGTTTGTCTCAACATCCTCCGCCATTTTTGTTTGATGGTAAATCGCGAACGACCCGAATCATTGCGTGGGAATTCACTCAGCT
>NC_090873.1:18861933-18876933 GCF_036669935.1 Montipora foliosa
GATGCTTGCTATTTCAGCGAAAGTGGTCATCATTTTTCCACACACGTCCGTGAACATCTCTCTTCAGACAAGTCCTCACACATCTTCAAACATTTACTAAGCTCAGAACATTGTCGTCAATCTTGCTCTGCGGATTGTTTCGAAATCCTTGATTCTGCCCCTACTAAATTTCAACTTAAACTCAAGGAGGCCATGCATATAAATTGGGAAAAACCTAATTTAAACCAGCAAGTTCATAACGTCAACCTGACACTTAACGCTTTAGGCTCTACATTCTTTCTAACACTCTGTAACTCACTCAAATATGTATTTCTTATCACTTAATCATATTTAATTATGCAAGTTTCGCCTAGTTGTTATATCGTCCAAACGGTTTTTCAAATATTCTGTAACTGACGATGATGTTTGTAACATTGAAACATGTCTTCCAAATTGAAAAATGTTGTAACTTTCTTAAAGATAACATCTGAAAGCCGGGCAGAATTACAGTAAAATATGTGAAAACGAACCCCGCCATAACGAAATCCCCGCTATAGAGTGTTTTCATTTGCGTGATGGGTGACCTTGTTTTTCCACCGAAACAAAAGAGAACATTTGCATGATAAAAGAGCTCAATCCCCGGAGGATTAGTTGTGAACGAGCGCAATGGGCCTTTCATGGCTTCAGACTGTCAGTGCACTTTGCGTACATTGTCCAATTTCCGTTGGCTGGTGAAAATTCCCTCGACTAAATTGATTACAAGAGCTTTAAAAACAGAAAATGAAAAGTTTCTCTTCTTTGTACACAGTAGCCCACTTGTGGTTGTTTCTTCAAAATTTATGGCATGGAAACCTAGAGCAGCATGCGCACTGAGCTGGTGGTCCGGTGTGTTGCTTTGTATGGTTCATGTTTACATTGCCGTTTTCGTTTCTTCCAGTCTGTTAACTGACTTACGTAAGTCTCATGTGGACTTTGCAACACGTTTTTCAAGTCTGGCAGACTGCTGCACTGCTCTGTTTTTTTTCTAATTACATAGAAATTGCTTATACCTAAAAAAAACTCCTTTAGCAGAAATTCTTCTGATATGCATCGTTTCTGTTATTGGCCCTACATGTTCCTCTTTTAAGTCAAGAATGATTTTCTCAATCTGAGGTCTGGAGCTTTTAACAAATACAATTTCATTTGTTTGCGACGAAGGGTTTTTATTAATAAAATTTTGATTATTTGCGAACTCCTTTTTTGTTGCAGATTTCGCAAGGGTAAATGTCAGGGTAGAGTTTTTTTGGTCCAAGATTGTGAACGAACACTTTCTAAATGGAACACTGCCAACGTTTCTTAATCAAACGGTGAATCAGGTATGAGGTTTCTACGAAATGTCGAGTCCTAGAACTCAATATGTCTATTAAAATTTAATGTCCTTTCAAGTGAAGAACAACATCTATGTTCAAATAGGAAACTACGTTTGATGCGTTAGGAGGCATTACATTGCTGAATACACCCTGCCTAGTAGCGCAGCTGGCTTTAAAACAGGAGAGATTAAGAGACAATATTCGATAATTTGAACGAACAGAGATTCAGCTTGAAATCTGCAGGGTTTGAAATAAAACTGAAGAAGCCGCAACGTTTTTGTAAAGTCATTTTGTTCATTGGGAAAGTTTGACCCTAGACGGCTATGCCATATATAGAAGTTAGAGTTGACACGAAGTCATGGTCAAGTCAAATCAAGATTCTTTATTTAAACACGATCAATATTAAAGCAACTACATGCTTGTGGAGGCATGTGCTAATTATAATAAAGATACAGTACAGGAAATAAATACTTAAAACTAACTATGTTGGAAACAAAGGATATATACACGTACGGAATGAAGTTCAAAAATTAAAATTTAAAATCTGTTATTTTTTGGATAATGATCATGACTGAACTTATAAACTGTTAAAGTTAAGCTCTCTGATCAAAGGGTCTGGTCTTACCTTTCTATAGAATTGCTTAATTAAAATTACTAGAATCATTGAAATAATCCGAAGCAAAACTCCACAGCACAGCGCCTCTGCACCGGATTGAATTCAGGTGGCTTCATCTATGATAAGATATCGATTTATGTAAAGTGCACCTTACCCCTTAATTTTTTTTGTCTTCAATAAATTTAGTACGTCCTCGAAAGAATTTTTGGATTTGGTGAAATCCCCAAATTTCTGTGGTTCTTTAAAATCGCCAAAATTTTCTAGGAAATTTGTCATTATTTTGAAAAACGTCGGGTCAACCTCTTTCAAGATTACCCAAATGTAATCCGTTTCAATCTTGCACATTTATGTCCATCCGTGTTTCTCTTTCCTTTTGCAGTATTTCTTTTATGTTGTTCAACAGTTTTAAGTGGTTATTGCAATGTTTCATTCTACTTTTTGGGCCTTTTGGGAAAAAAAGGAAAGGAAAGTAACGTATTAAGTGTCTAGTCGTTCTAGCGCTGGAGCACTAATTGGGGACACTGTAAACTGAAATTAACAATTAACCCAAATCAAGGCAAATGTTCAGGAGATGGGAAAGCCAGAGTACCCAGAGAAAAACCTCCCGGTGCAGGGTAGAGAACCAACAAACTGAACCCAAATATGACGCCGAGTCTGGGAATCGAACTCGAGCCACATTGGTGGGAGGCGAGTGCCCTCATGCCTGTGCCATACCTGCATCCCAAATCATGCAATTATATCACTTTGAGTGACATAGCCCCTTTAAAGAAGAAACGAGTGAGTTTCACTCAAGAGCGTGTTTTGTTATTTTAGAGCTGAATTTATTACCAAAGCTTAAAAAAGGAATAGACCTGAAAACGGGACATGACATTCCAAAATATTTCAACGTGTGAACGTGTGAGCCAAAGGGCCATTGCTGGCATGACGTCTGGGTGACCCCTCAAATGGTCTATATCATCCCCCTCCCCCCACTTAAAAAAAATTACTGGAACGCTACAGTTCAATACCACCGAACTCAGTCTTTTGTGTAACACGTATCACAGGCAACCCAGTTTACGCTCACGGAGCGTCTAGTTTTCTTGAAACAACCTTGCATACGCACTGCGCGCGGCAGTCAAAACTGTGCTATCCTGTCAGTCATTTGCCCTTTCACCGGAAACAGTGCATTTTGGGTGTGCGCAAATGACATTGTTGTTGATCTACCCCGTCGAAAGGACAACCAAAGTCTTTATTCGGGAAGTTAACACAACTATATACATTATCAATAGTGAATACGCTTTTTCCGTCTTCTTACACTTGATTCGAAAATACCAGCCTGACTTCGTCTTAAAATAGTTAGCAAAAGCACAAATAACAGCCAAAGCAAAACAGCTTAAGTTCGAATTCTGCTGGCCAACAACCCAAGTTTGTTGACAAAAAAAATGCCACTAAATGTTTTAAATGGTTTTCTGGCCTTTTATTAATAGCGCTCACGTGAATTTTAAGAATCGGGAAAAAAATTGTGTTTCGTTTAAACATACATTTTCAAGTAGCGAAAATTTGTATAAGCACTACAAAACTTTTACTGACCATTGCCCGAAGGGACACCCTTTATAAGCTGCAAGGGAGCTGCTGATGAATTTTGCACAAAAACCTCGGCCCCTAACACCAGAAAGCCAGACTTGGAGAGTTTTTCAGCGGAAGGCTCACTATAGAAGAGCTTCTTGAGCTTGCCCTCCCGCAGGTCGCCAGAAAGGTGTAGACAAGCTGATTCATGTCCGAAATGAGCAACAAGGGGGAGTCAAAATTGTGTTTCTTGTACTGTGCGAAAATTCATCTAAAAATTTCCCTCACTCCCAAATAAGAACTTGCTGTGTCTTGCAATTCTACAGCGAATTAGTATTAGGCCAATAAGAGAATCGACATCAAAGAGGCACTCCCAGGGGTTTTGGGGAAGAAGAGAACATGGCTAATTTGAACTGGGGAACAATATCAAAATATTTTATGGCACAAGGGAAGAAAACCAATTTAAATTTTAGGGATCAAAAAGCTGGGAACAAGTTTGACAGTAATTTTGGGAACAAGGAAACACAAGCAAATATTTAAAGGGAAGAAGTACGCCTTACCTCTGGAGGGCCTCATCAAATGTTCTGCCCCTTTCATCAATTTTCATCCATCCATTTTCAACCGATTCCAACAATTTTTGAATGACCGACACGAAAAGAAGACTCTCTTAGAGAAATAAAATATTTATAATAACATGTTAGCATGCGAAACAATGCTCAGATTCTTACAAGCACCCTCATGCCCATGTTTTGTAAAAAAGCACCATGAAGTATCCCTTGTGGCTGGTTTAGGCATTGTTTCATCTTTCAACATTGGGCACAACCAAATCAACTCCATTCTCAGAGGGCACTGGGGGAAGAAGCTAGAAGAAAAAACTCGCCTTAATCCAATTCTCCCAAGGTAATCTTTACAGAATAAGATTATTGAAGGAACACTTTTGAGTGCCAACCTTAAGCCTTTTAAAACAAGCACAAACAATATTAATAGTCTTTAAATTCACAAAATGTCAAACAGCATATTTTAGTCTCATATTCAATTAGATTTGGCTGCAATATTCCTTAAAACTATGCAGAACTATTTACCATAAAATGTGGAACATTTCCTGCCTATTTAAATATGCCACAAAAGGGCTCCAAAAAGCAACCACTTAAGTTTTTAGATAAAGATAATGTATCTATGGAGGTCTGACACAATACCTAAAAGTTAAATAATTTGATGTGATTAAGACATGAATGACCAAGCAATAAGCAAACTGCAGCAATGTACATGTATGTTAGGTTCACAAAGTGCAAATGAAAAAAAATATTCCTCAACTGATGTTTCAATATGCATTTAACTTAATTTTCTATCAACAATTCAAGAGACTGATTTTTCAGTGTCTATTCAATGGTATTGATTTACGTTTCCATGATAAGTTTGAAAGTGAATCTGGCAACCACAGTGCCCTATGAAATGGGAAATAACTTTAACAAACCCTTTAACCTAACACTTAACAAGGGACACCATTGTGGATACCCTGCGAAGAACAAAGTATAAATAATTGAAAGAAGAGGCTGTCTGGAGTTTATCCACAATGGACAGTTGATGGCTGCATTCACCAATGTAGAGAACAAACACATCAAGTTTCTTCTCAAGCAACCAGGTGTTCAAGGAGCTATTCAATTTCCAAAGACCACTATGGTTGTGTACCAGTACGTGGGTGAATTCGGGTACCTGGCCTGAAACTGAAACTTGTGGAGCCAAACAACTTGTTGAGCTTAATACTTAAACTGGGTAGATAATTATGTCTACAAATATTGTCTATTCAACCAGCAGTTTCTCCTAATTTTGTGTACCATTCACTTGTTGGTTCCTTAATGAAAAAACGCTAATTACATTAAGGAAGTCCTTTCAAATCATCAAAGTGAATTTGCGCCACCAGGAACAAACGAAAAAATACAAGCACTGAAGAACAAACTGCTCAAGAATCCACGACTCCCTTTGAAACAGCAAAAGACTCCCCACTGAAGCACGTGGAACACCCAACAGGTTTGTCTGTTGTTTGGCACAGCAGATGAACGAAAAATTGTTCCCCTCACTATTAAGTTCCAACCCGATAAGACCAATCTTGCCCAAATACAAAAACAATTTCGGCAGCAGGCAAGCTCATCACAAGCCATCGAAGTTGGCATAAAGCAGCTTCACCTTAAGTTCGATCATGATGGACACAAACAAGAGCTGAAAGAACTTCATAAGGTCAGACAACCAAATGTGATTGACCCAACACTCGTTAAAGCGGCTCAGTTATCGGACATCAAAGTGCTGAACAAACCAAGGGATTTGTCGTAAAAATGTTCACTCAGCAACGTCTTCTTCTTCTACAGAATAAAGATCAAAATCGATCCTGGTTGTTAATCACGTGTGTGCTAACCCAATCCATAAACTGGATAAAGTGGATGTCAGAACAATGCGTGATTTGGCTGAGCGAATGTCCACCGATCTAACCAATCAAAATGTAAACAATTGGCATGACGTCGGATAGCACAGTTTTTCCCGCTCGCTGAATTCTGATTGGTCAGTTTAAATTTCAGTAGCCTTCGCCGTATGCAAGAAAGGGAGCGTATACATAATGAAGTAGGGACCTGTGCAGAAATCTTGCCTAAAATAGTAACTGTCCTTGATCGGAAAAAGAAAGCAAATTGTAAGCCGTTGCCTGTACGGCGAATGGGTATTAATTCTTACTGAAAATAAGCTTTACCTTGCTCAATCAATTTTAATAGCGCTATGAGGGAATTAAATTAAATATTACAGGAAAGAACGGAAACGTTTTAACCTTGTTATTGTCTCCCTTTTCACCGACGAGTGCCATGCATGGCGACCGTGAGTCAAGTGCAATGAATGTATTCACGAGGCATTTCCTTGCCATTACATTTTATTTACCACTTACAACAAGTGCAACTATCCGAGGCAAGAGGGAAGACAAGGCAAAGACGTATGACAAAACATTTGTATAAGCTTTCCGTCGTAATCTTCTTTATAGCGGAGCTCAGGCGCGCAAAGCTCGCCAGCGGAGCACCATGGGTAAGACTTTTGGGAAATCTATGGTTGCGAGAAATTTTGGTTATGACGTCACGTACGTCCGCCCGTACAGACTGACGTCACGTACTTCCGCCCGTGCAGATGACCTCACGTACGTCCGCCCGTACAGACTTTCGGGGTGGAAGTGGGGAGGCAAGAAAGCCTCTGGGGACGGATTGTGCCGGCAATTTTCCTTGGCGGGAAATCGCGTGGCAGCATTGCATTTGGCAACCCGCGTTTTTCTGGCGGGAAATCATGTAAGTGACGAGCAACGGGATAAAGAGCAGGAAAGAGCACGAGAGAAGAGGCGACGAAATTTGACAAATTTAAGCGAAGAAATCCTAGAGAGAAGTCGAGGAAGGAGGAGAAGAGAAAATTTCAATGAAAATCAACGTAAAGCTGAGAGAAATAGAGCGAGAGACAAAACAGTTATTTACAACGGTTGTCTTTCAGGTAATGTTTTTCTTCTTAATGTATGCCTCGCGTGCTGCCTCACATATTTTGTAAAACTAGCTAAAAAAACCAAGAAGGCCTGAAAACGTTTGCAATTCCGTGTTGACAGAGATTATGACATATTTCAACAATCACATTTATTTATTTACTTTGATTATTTCCCTCCACAGTTCAAAATTCATCGGCTTTTCGAGCAACATGCTGGTTTACTCTCGAAATACATTACTATTGCTGAGAAATTGGTGGAAAGCTTCAAACTTGGCACAAGGTTATGGGTCAGCGATTCGTCCAATTCTAGAAGAAACCTGGCAAACGCTCTCATTCTACAACCTTCTGGCTCCCAGAAGAGGGCAGCGAGGTGGGAATCATTTGAGAGGTGCAAGAAGATCTATAACAAGAATATGTGATACAGCTGCCAGGGAATTTAGACGACCAAAGATAACCTCAAACGGGGCAAATAACTCCAACTTATTAAATATTCAGATTGTCACTTCTGAGGAAACAACAGCAAGAACTTAACCTAGAACATCGAAATTCTTGAAGTCCAAACTCCAAATTGTGCATCTAAACGTAAGATCAGTAAAGGAGAGGAATCATTTAATTCAGCTCTGAGAACTTATGCGTGAAAAGAATTACGATGTCCTCGCTATTTCGGAGTCATGGCTCAATTCAACAACTAAAAATGCGGAGGTCAAGATAGCAGGATATAAATTCGATATCACTAGATTAGATAGAACAAAGAAAGTTGGGGGTGGTGTGTGTGTCTACACCAGATCGTCACTTAAAGTAAAATGTCTTAAGGAAGTGAGTGTCACTTTTCAGACAGGATTCCAACAGTTGTGGGTACAAATTCAGCTAAAGAAGCTAAGATCCATCGTGCTCTTAAACTTTTTAGCGTATCAACCCGAGTTTTGGCCGGTGTCCTGTTTTGTTGATGACTTCATGGGCAAGTATTCTCAAGCGCTAACATTTGGGAAAAACATCATCGTCGCTGCTGACCTGAGCTGTGACATATTGAAACCGCGTTCCCCGGAAGCAATAGCTTTACAAGACATTTTCGATAGCGTGAATCTGTCGCAGTTGATCAATGAGCCGACTCACGTGACTGTAACTTCGTCCACCCTTATTGACGTGATTATGACCTCCAGTATCGACCTTATAATAATAATAATATACAGTATTTATAGAGCGCTTATTCCCAATGGTCCAAAAGCGCTTTACATAATAAAAATAACAACAAAATCCTAAACCTACAAAACTACAAAACTACATTGTCATCCTATAAAAACATCATCATTCTATACAACATCATAACCAATTTTAAAAAGCCAAGTCTTGAGCTTAGATTTAAAAGAAGAAAGGGAATTACAAGATCTAAGTTCGAATGGAAGTGCATTCCAAACAGAAGGTGCGGCAATAGTAAAAGACCGGCCACCATAAGTTTTAAGATTAAATTTAGATCTAGAAAGTAAAAATTGATTGGAGGATCTAAGAAGTCTACCAGGTGTATAAGGCTTGATGAGATCAGTGATATAGCTAGGTGCAGCACCATGAAGCGCCTTAAATGTAATTACTGCAATTTTGAAAGTTATTCATGGTTCAATTGGTAGCCAATAAAGTTGGATAAGCAACGGCGTAACATGTTCATATCTACTAGTAAGGTGAATAAGCCTAGCAGCACTATTTAGTACACTGTAAACGTTTCAAGATACATTTAGGCTGACCGTAGAGCAATGAGTTACAATAGTCGATCCTTGCAGTGACAAAGGCATGAATTAGAGTTTTACATGTATCGTAAGAAAGAAACTTGCGAATCTTAAAAATATTGCGTAAATGAAAAAACGAAGACTTGCAAACAGCAGTAACGTGCGGCAACATCGATAGAGAGTTATTAAAAGTAGCCCCAGCAGTAGTTGAACAGTCAACAGTGTCAGAGGCAATCACCAGGTTTTTTAACGCAGGACGTGGGCGATAGGAAGATGCAAAAACTATAATTTCAGTCTTCCCACTGTTCAGCTTCAGCTTGTTATTTAACATCCAAAGGTCAATATCTTTAACACAACCTTCAAGGGCAGATGTACGTGTTGACATATCTTCAGGCGATGACGTTTCAAAAGATAAATATAGCTGTGTCTCATCAGCATAAAAGTGATAAGATAGACCATGAGATCTTGCAATATCACCTAATGGGGAAGTGTACAAAGAATACAGCAAGGGGCCCAACACGGAACCCTGAAGTACATCATAAGGTAACGCATGCACATCAGAAGAGACATCTTGGATTCTGACATACTGACTGCGATCAGATAGATATGAACGAAACCAGTCCAGTGCCTGGTCACAAATGCCAAAATGGGTAGATAGTCTGACAAGGAGAAGAGAATGATCAACTGTATCGAAAGCAGCATACAGGTCTAGTAGAACCAAAACAACAGATTTTTGATTGTCAATGGACATAGCAATGTCATTGTAGACTCTGAGAAGAGCCGTTTCGGTGCTATGGTGAGCACGGTAGGCAGACTGAAAGACTTCACACAGACCATTGTTGTCAATGTAGTCAACAAGCTGCATAGCCACTACTTTCTCAATGACTGGACAAGAAGGTGATGTTAGAGATCGGCCGAAAGTTCTTAAATTCTTGATAATCAAGACTCGGCTTTTTCAACAAAGGACGAATTACAGCTTGTTTAAGTTCAGTTGGCATGACAGAGGTCTCCAAAGACAGCTTAACAATTTTCCAGATCACAGGTCCAAGGAGTATTCTAGAGGGGACAGGGTCAAGTTCACAAGACTTTGATGCCAAAGGGTGCACAATCTGAAGTAAGGTCGAATATGAAGGGCAGCTCAAACGATGGAGTCTAGTTGTTGCTACTGTGACTTCATTAAATAAACAAGTTCCCTGCTTAGGGTTCGATTCCAGTTCATGTCGAATAGTAATAATCTTCTCACCAAAAAAGCCTATGAATGTATTTGAAAGATCCGCCACGGAAGAGCAAGATGGATACTGCGGTGCAGGACTCCGATGTAACAACTTACCGACAATGCCAAACAGTTTCCTCTGATTAAGGCAATTATCATCAATAAGCTTGGTGTAATATTGTGAGCGGACAGAGAGTAAAAGCTCATTGACAATACGATTTTGTTCAATAAAACGCAGACGATCTTCGGGCAATCTAGTCCTACGCCATCTCCTTTCCAGTCGGCGACGAACTCTTCTCTCCAGTTTAATCTCCTCACGAAACCATGGAGCAGCGGGACGTATGGTAGCCATGCGCGATTTTAATGTCACCAACCACCATCACGACTAACATGATCATGACCTTGTGGAGAGGAGTGCTGTACTGAAATCTCACATCAGTGACCATTATCTGGTGTATGCCTTTTTGAAGCTGAAAATCTCAAAACCCCCGACCTAGCTATGTGAAAATTAAATCTTACAAGAACTATGACAGCCAGCAGTTTGTCTCTGATCTCGAGCGTCTGCCTTGTGATGAGGTTGCCCTTGACGACGACGTGCGTGATATGGTTGATCGATTTAACAAGCGATTTCTTGAGGTCTTAGATGGCCATGCTCTTGGTAAATCAGTGAAAGTCCAGCACCGCCACTGTCCATTTGTCAACGAGGAAATCAAAGAGTTCATGCGAGATAGAGATAGATTATTGAAGCATGCTCGTTGCAAAGGGCTACCTGTAGACTGGGAACTGTACCGTGACTCCAGACAAGGGGTTAAGATCAGGTTACGAAAGGCGGAACAAGAATACATAAATAAAGAGATGGAAGGATGTCGGAATACTATTTCTCCGTGGAAATTGATAAGGAAGTGTTTGCCGCGAAAGGAAACTACGCAGGAAGTATACACGAGGGAAGTAAGGAGGTCGCAGAGGAGCTTAATGAGCTTTTTGTGTCTGTTGGCGCCAAAGCATCAGAGGCATCTAAAGCCTTGATTGCTACTCATGAACTGTCTCCACCAAACGATTTCACTAGTGGACAATACAGTACTGTGCAAAAGTAATGAGAGCGAATTTCGACGAAATTTGACGAAATTGTGCGATATTTCGAAGGAGGCGAATTTTCGGCGTTATTTCGATGAAAAGTCAACGCATTGTTCCGATATTATCGCAATTTCGTGCAGATGCGCGAAATTTCGCATGGCATTTCGTTCGAAATTTCGCCTGGGGAAGCGAAATTTCGGGCAACATCTCATGTCGGGGAGCGAAATTTCGTGTGACATTTTGTTTGGCAGAGCTAAATTTCGTGTGACATTTCGTTTTGCGGAGCGAAATTTCGTGCAACATTTCATTTGGAGGGGCGAAATTCGTCGCTAAGGTTTTGGACTTTACAGTTTCATGACACGAGATTTCTATCGGCATTTGGCAAACTGTATGCACTTAGGCTAGTTTTGGTACGGCTCACTTTTGTCACTTTTGCTGTTACCAATAATTTTTTTACAAGCGAGCAAAACAAGCTTATCTTTAAAAGCAAATCATAAATCCATTCCGAGACGCGGTCACAGGAAAGTGTTCTAAATTGCTGTTTGGTTTAAATTTGTGATAAACATGCAGAATCGTCTAAATTTTAAAGTATTTCCGACAGTTCAATTTAAGGACGGTGCCTACTATTGATATTGCGCATACGTTCTGCGCATCTCCAGATACTCGGATTTCCTATCGCCGATGCTTACTAATACAGGGATATTTTTGCGCGGTTTAAAACTATCCTGAGAAAGTAGATCTTAGTAAGTACTCTTGGTATCCGAAAAGAAAATTGGTGGTAACCATACATTTTTGAGAGATAATTAAGCTTCAGTTTGAGAAAGAACGCCATACATTGCTTTGTATTTTAAAGCAGCCCTGCAGTGAAGTCTTTCTAGGGACTGAAATAAGTCGGAATTATGACAAGATCCCCATAGTATGAGACCATAGGTCACTGAAGGCAAAATTATCTTAAAGTAGAGATCCTGTCGGACGTTCCTAGAGAGAAATCTCGACTTCTTAAGTAATCCTAATTTTTTTAGCAAATGATTTTTGGAGTTCCAGCATATGCGGAGTCCAAGTCAGTTTCTCATCGACGGTCATTCCCAGCAATCGTGATTTCGATATCCATTCAATTGTAGAGTTACCAATGAAGATCGGAGGGGTATTAATCGGGGGGTTTCTTCTAGAGATCAGCATGGCCTCACTTTTACTTGGGTGGGGTGTTAATCTGTTAATTAAACACCACTCGTTTAATTCACGGAGTGCAGAATTTAACAGGACAATACTTTTTTCTGCCGTTTCGCTTATGCAGTAAACCGTAGTATCGTCTGCAAACATATAAACGGAACCGGAAGACACAGAGGACGGAAAAGGGTGAAGAGTGTCGGCCCCAGAACGGACCCTTGAGGAATTCCAAAAGAGACCGGTATCATCTCTGAAGTCGATAATTGTAAATTGCTGTCTTTCACTTAGATAACTTCTAATCCAGCCCAGGAGTGGTCCATTCGAGAATGGCGTGCGACACACTGTCGAATGCCTTTTTGAAATCTATGAAGGCAGCCGCGACCACTAATCCTGCGTCTACAGCTTCTCTCCACGTTTCAGTGAGTTGTGTTAGTAGCAATTCAGTTGAAAATCCTGCGCGGTATGCCCATTGATTAGGACGAACAATTGTGTCGTTGACTACTGATTCAAGGATCTTACTTGGGATACTTAGCAGTGATATCGGTCTATAATTGCAGCAATCGGTGACATTCTGGTTTCTTACGACGTGTCCTCCCTCTTTACCAACGTACCCTTGGATGAAACAATTGAGATACTTGCGAACAGAGCTTTTGACAACGACTGGTTTAATTCAACCTATGACCTGAACCTGACCAAAACGGACCTTGTTGACCTTCTCAGTGTAGCTACAAAAGGACAACTTTTCCAGTATAATGGAGCACTTTACGAACAGACGGATGGTGTGGCCATGGGTTCCCCCCTTGGTCCCCTGCTAGCTAATGTGTTCATGTCTTCAATTGAGGAAAACCTCGAGCGAGAGGGTAAACTCCCTTCTTTCTATCGAAGGTACGTTGATGATACACTTACTATCATGCCAAATATCGCAACAGCATCCAACTTCCTGAACACGCTTAACAAGGCACATTCTTCCGTAAAATTTACGATGGAAACCGAATGCAATGGCATGCTCCCTTATTTGGGCATCCAGTTACTGAACCGATCGCCCCAAATAGAGACAAAGGTGTACGTAAAACCCACGAATTCAAGTCTCCTCTTACATTACCAAAGTCACGTTGACAATCGGTACAAACAGGGTTTACTCCGAACTATGCCGGGTCGAGCACATAGTTTATCTTCCTCTTGGTCACAATTGAAGACAGTATTCTCGCGTTTAAAGTACCCCAAACACCTCATCGACTCTGCCATCAAAAATTTCGTTGACTCAAAGGTTTGTGACCAGCAGCGACCATTATTACCAACTAAAGAGACGGACACAATTCGAGTGGTTCTACCATTTAAAGACCAAACCTCAGCAAATTTTGTGAAAGGACAACTCAAGGATCTGAGCCTAAAAGTGAACACCAACATCCAGCCCGTATTTGTCAGCCGAAAAATTGATCAAGAACTGAATGTGAAAGAAGCAAAGCCATCGATCGTAAATGAACAGTGTGTTGTTTATAAATACCAATGTGACCTGTGCGATGCAGGTTATATAGGATACACACGCGGACATTTACACAATCGTGTAAAAGGACATAAACAACAGTCCTCGGCCATTGCCAAACATTGCAAGAACGTACACGGGAGGATCCCTCAGGACCCACTGAAATGCTTCGAAGTTCTTAAGAAGTGCAGGAACAAATTTGACTGCTTATTGTATGAAATGCTTTATATAAGAACTTTAAAGCCAAACCTGAACGTGCAATCGGACTCTATTCGTGCGAAAGTATTTGTGTAATCTTCGCACCTATTATGTTAATTTTCGCGCCACATCGCTTAAATACTGTTATTTGCATGTTTTAAACTTTTACCTTGATAATGGAGTCATGACTACTCCGAAACGTCGGTTTTTATCGTTCGCTTTTACTGTTTTAATCGGTTTCATCATCCCTTTTATACACTGGAGTAAGCCTTGCAGTTTTCCAGCTAGTGAACACTCTGCTGGTATTAATGGAGAGTCGAAATAGGCTGAGGAGAGACGGGACAATCGCATTGCCTGCTAGCTTCAAAAGTTTTGGAGGTATATTATCAGGACCCGTGGATTTCCTCGTTTTCAGCGCCTTTATTTTATCCGCTACTAAAGACTTTGGAACGTGGACATCTGTGAGTTGAGGAATATCTGTCTCGCTCTTGTCTGCGCAAGTTTTCCCGTATTCACAGCTTGTAGGCGGGGGTAAGATGTTGGATAGCTTTAAGCCAATCGTAGCAAAATAAGAGTTCATCAGGTTTGCTTTTTCCGAGTCCATAAGTTCCAAGGTGTCGTCTTCCTTCTTAAGAGGCCCGATATTTTTGCGGATGTTAGGGTTGGTAGCCCTTTCAAGAAGATTCCAATATGCGCTCGAGGACTTGACTTCATTAAAAACAGTGGTAAAATAAAACGATTTAGCTTTTCTTAAATCAGACGTAACTTCGTTCCTGACCCGTTTGTAATTAGACCACTGCTCTGTGCATTTACTAGAGATTGCCGCCTTAAACAGTTTGTACCGTCGATTCATTTTGTGACGAATTTCGCATGTTATCCATGGGGAGGAGAAGCTTCTTGCCTTTGTCATCCTCCACGGAACATGTTCATTGGAGATATCATTGAATAGTCGTTCCCAAACCCATAGCTGGTCGTCAGGCTCTTCGAAGGTGGATGCGATGTAAAATGGAGTACATTCAAGATCATGTTTAAATTTCGCTACATCCATTCTTTTGTAGTTCCTTGTTTTAATAAATTTCGGCAGTGGTCTTTTGTGTTTAATGGCTGCGTAAATTAAATCGTGATCTGACAACCCCAGTGGGAATACACCAGAAGAGCTG
>NC_090873.1:18881933-18891933 GCF_036669935.1 Montipora foliosa
GCGCTCCCTTGCGTTCTGGCTGTGCTGAAGGACATTCTGGATCGATCCTTATTGTCATCAGTTTCTCCTGCAGCGTGGAAAATATCTGAAGTCATTCCACTTCCAAAAGATGGAGATCATGATATACAACAACAATCAACAACAATCAACCAGTCTCGTTACTTCCTGCTGCGTCAAAGATATGTGAGCGTGTTGCCCTTAAAGGGACACTGTCACGGGTTAACATGCGCAGTAGCATTCACTCTCTCCGAGACTTGTCACGCTCGACCGCCATTATGGAAATATCGGTAAGTTGAAGAATTGTGCATATATTTTGCATTAAATCAAGTTTATCTAAAGCAAATGCTATCTTTATCTGAAGCAAATTCCCCTCTGTCTTCGACCTTTCGTTTCCGCCCTGAGTTAATGCGTTTACCGACATGTCCGGATCCTCCGCTAGACGCCATTTTCAATTTGTCATTGCTAGTAACTTGAAAAAGTCAGGCTGAGTTTTTCAAGTTTCGATCACCTGCACGAGCATGCGCAGACCGTGACCGTGTCCCTTTAATCAATTAATGACATATATGACCAACGAAAAGAGCCTCAGCGAACACCAAATTGGTAATAAGAAGCTTCATTCGTGTGAAACCCTTAACGTCATGATCACGGACAAGGCACTGGAGGCTATGGATGCCAAGAAAGTCACACTGGTATTACTTCTGGACTTGTCGAAGGCATTCGATGGCATAGATCATACAACCCTCCTTGCAAAATTACATTCGTTAGGTGTTTCCCTTGCAGCTCTGGATTGGTTCAAGAGCCACCTTTCGGAACGGCTGCAATGTGTCAGGATCGGAGTTGAGACCTCAAGCTTGCAGGGTATCTCACACGGAGTCCCACAGGGCTCAATCCTGGGACCCGCCTTGTTTACTATCTACCCCAACAACATTCATTTTATACCGGACGTGTGCTCTGTGGAATCTTATGTTGATGATTCAAAGTTATGCCTTTCGTTCCCATTTGCTGAGGTTAGTAATGTGGTACAACAGATCAACAAGGACTTAGAAAAAATCACAAGCCTGTGCTGCTACAACAGCCTTCTGATAAACCCAGAGAAAACCAAGCTGCTGGTGTTGGGCACACGTCAGATGCTTCAGAGGCTGCCCGCTGATTTTCATGTCACCCTCCTTGGAAGGAAGGTTACTCCATCTCCTTCTGCTCGGGACCTCGGCCTGCAGGTGGATAGTACTCTAAGCTATGATGAACATGTCTCCCAAACTGTGTCCTCGTGCACAGGTAGTTTATGTCAAATTAATAGGGTAAAGCATCCGTTTGATGCCAGGACATTAAAACGGGTTATAAATGCGGTAGTGTTTAGCAAGCTATACTTCTGTACTCCGGTGTGGTCTAACACTTCAGAGAAAAATATATCAAAGCTGCAGAAAGTTCAGAATTTTGCTGGTAGAATCATCACTGGACAGCGGAAATTTGATCATATAACACGGGTATTAAGAGAGCTAAGGCGGCTCCCCGTGACCAGTTTTCTTAAGTATATACCGGTACTTGGAGTTTTAGCGTTTAAATATCTTAAGGGGTTAGCCCCTAGTTATCTATGTAATAGATTCAAGACACGTGCTTGTGTTCATGACCGCAATACCAGATATAAGAATAACCTGAACATCCCAGCGTATAAGTCAGCTTCTGGGTAATGCACATATTTATACCACGCAACGAGTTTCTGGAATTCTCTTCCACACGAAATAGCAGGAAGTGATAGTTTACCAATATTTAAGAGACATTTAAAGGAATTTCTCAATAGTTTTTAATTAGCAATGCAATACATTTTACTATTTATTAGAATTTTATTTATTAGAATTTTATTTTTTAGATCCTTAATTTTAATGTATTTTCTATGGTAATTAGTTTTTTAAAAAAACTATTTAGTGGAAAAACTAATAAACCTTATCTTATCTTGTGTTACTGAAGAGAGAGAGAGTGAAGATTGTCAGTCAAACGGAAAATGTTGTGAAAGAGATCACTGTGGATGTAATTTCAGTTTTAGATGTTGATTAAAATTGTTGGTTATTATTTGCAAGGCTTGTTTGTTTACTGCTGTCAGCTGTGTTTGACCACTGTAAACTGTACACACTAATGACGGTTAATTTTGTACTTTATGCGGAAGCAAAATTATTTCCATAAACACTATACACTCAAAATTCAAAATGCTGTATTTTCAAAACCAAAAACGTTAAGGAAGTGGTAACTTGTAAGAAGATTTATTTCTAGGTCATCTCCAACCGTATATGGATAAAAATCCGGAAGACCTCACGGTTTTGATTTTAGAATATGCGAAAACCATTTAGTCATCGAACCTTCGAATTCTATAAAACGCCTTCCTAATAAAATCCACCTCGCGTCTTTCAATAATAAATTTACACAAATGGATAATTAACTCAGGTCCTCAGTGAGATCCTTAAGCCCACAGAGAAGAAGAGCTGTAATCTGGATACCGAGAACCGAAAGTACAAGAGGAGGGAAAATGCAATTGACGGGCTCAGGAGTGATGTGAACACAAGATTTCGCCCGATGTGGATTTCATGCCAAATTCAGTGTTATTCTTCGTTAAATAACTTAACTACAAGTAAAAATAACAAACAAACTGCGGTTATAAACATAACGAAATAACGCATGTTGTAAAACTTTTTGTACTAAATACAATATGAGCGACCGTATTGTATCGATATACAATGTCGAGCCGAGACATTTTATATCCGATACAATACTGGCGCAAATATTGTATTGTGCTTATGAAATGTCATCATTTAAGTGTTAATGTACACTAGGTATTTTTGGTGATTCAAGACATTTTAACCGTGAAAATTAAAAGAAACATTTATGTAAATGAAGAGAAAGCTGTATCAGAAATACAGATATTGATTAATAAGACATTTCTTTTGTTTTCCCATCATGAATTATTAATGAGTTTTATAAATGAACTTAACGTTTCGTATGCTCCAACATACACCTTCAGAAGTAACGGTTACCTAAAGTACAATTGAATTTAAACATGAAGACTAATACCAAATAAGAAAAGTAAGCGCTGGCAGTGAGAAACTTCTTTTCTTCTAGTTATTTATATTTTTTCAAGCAGATTTAACTAGGTCTGTTTATTTTCATTGTCATTACTTTCCTTATTTGGTAATAGTCTTCATGTTTAAATTCAATTGTACTTTAGGAAACCGTTACTTCTGAAGATGTATGTTGGAGCATACGAAACGTTAAGTTTATAAAAAGTTTTACAACATGCGTTATCTCGTTTTGTTTTTGTACAGAAATGCTCCTTAGACCATTACATTTTAGATTTTAGAGTAAAAAATGGTGGTAAAATTTCGAGTCATGTGCAACTTTTTTTAAATGCAGGCTAGGATAGCCTAAGCATTTTAACTTCCCACATAATGAACAATTTCTGGAAATCCCACCCGAAGATGATATTTTAATCCCTAAACTCCCTTTTGAAGATCGCAAGGAGATTTTCATGAAGCACCCGTACTGTAACAAAAGTGCGATACTTGTATATAAGAGAACTGTCATTTCCAAACTGAACAATTTTACAGGCAAAAACACTCATAGATGGGGTTGAGAGTTCAAACTTCGAGGGTTGAGACCAGGTTGTCTTCCTTGCACCCTGCAAATTTTCAGGCAGCTGATTTGTCATCTTTAATCTGCCGGGTTAACCACTGGGAGATGCGATAGTCTTACCCTTGTTTACTCTAAAGACGGCGGAGCCGGCGTTATAGGAGAGCCTAGAACGTTTCAGTCACTGAGATATGCCACAGCTTTAGCTGCTGGAGGCCTACCAAATCTTCCAGTTCCATCTATGCAAGGGAGACCTGGGCCGCTTTCCATTTGACAGAACCGACCAGCCAGACCGATTATTTGGATAGACTAGCTACAACGCCTTCAAATTAACACACTCCGAGGATGATGTATACTCCTCCAGAAGAATGCGAGGGATTATCATGCAAGTGTTCCTTCAAATTATTACATTTTCTTTGAAAACTGAAGGGTCTGGCCGGCCACTTCCGACAAGATGAAAGCAGCCCTTACTTACATCTCATACTCTTTTAGCCACAGTACTTGTTGTCATTTATTTCAAATCAAAGTTAAATGTGGTAACTGCAAATAAAAACAATTAAGAGCACGAGTAAGCAAATAGCCCAGAAGGAAGTAACAACGGAAAACTAGCTGAAATTGACAACGAATATTTACCTTAATTTTTACTAAAAACCTGGCGCAACTAGGACAGTCCCACACACGTAAACAATGATCAACGAACAAGTAACTGCAATGCGTATGAAATACGATGTACGCAACGAAAAAATTGACGTGCACATAACAGCTTTTGCCTTTGTCCTTATTTCAGGGTGTGCAGGGCATCTTTAATGAGACTCAAGATGTGAAGATTATCGTTGAGAGAGCGATCGCAAAAATACAGTTGTAAGTAAAAGATTTGTACCTAGATAATCTTTTAAAGGAAAATGAAATTTCGGTGTGAAAAATATAAATTGTACTCTTTAGGTGTACCTTGAGCAATCAAAAAATAACTTCTATAATGGAATTTTGGAAAAATCTGAGGTCTTGCTTCGTTTTGCGAGTGTCAAATTACCACATATAGCTCTGTTACCGGGATTGAATAGCAAAGAGAAGAAAAATCATCTTCTGCCTGCTTCATTCGTCAATGTCCTAAAGGACAAATTACAGTTAAATACAGTGTAGGATGGGAAGGGGGGCTACATGTTAGTTCCTTACACGTGCATGGGGGAAGGGGGGGTTACAAGTTATATTAAGATTTAGTTACTAATTTCAAACCATAACATTCAAGTAATGCATAATTCAGTCAAGCTCAAAATACGTTGTAATCAAGTAAAGACTTCTAAGAAATATCGCGAACAATACATTTATCAACTACAACGTCAACGTCAAACTGAATACCCTTTGTAATCAAAGACCTATATATATATTTTTTACCTATTTTACTGTATCGTATCTTTTATATTTGTAAGGCCCAGTCCATTGTATACATGATGTAATTAGGTTAAGTTCTTTTTGATTAATACCTATAATCTTGTGAAATAGACTTAACTGATTAGAGTGTAATGTGAAGTGCTAGGTTTGAACCCCATATGAACCATGTGAGCGTTAGCCTTACTAATGGAAATGGGCCCACACAAGGACAGAGAAAAACTCTGACCAGGGTGGGAACCTTCGGGTTGGATCACCGCTGCTCTACCCGACTGAGCTGCAACGTCAGACGGGAGCAGGCCGTTGGAACTGAAGATGTTAAAGTCACGGCAATGACTTGTGTAGGCCCATTTCCATTAGTAGGGCTAACGCTCACATGGTTCATATGGGGTACAAACCTAGCACTTCACATTACACGGCCAACGTTTGTAAAAACATAACCATTCCTTGTTCTTGTAAAATAATTTCGTAATTCGCTTATTTGTAAGCGCGATGATTTTAATTTGTTAATAATCCAGACTTATGCTGAAACTCAAACAGGAGTTGTCAACCTAGCCTTCCTCCTCATGACCTAAATATCATATGTGCGTTTTTCTTTCAAGGTTCTGTTCCATGATTTTTTACATTCAATACTTATTGACAAGTCAAGAATAAAAACAGAAGTTGTGAACAAGCTCCTCAGCTCTCCCAGTAAAGCATTTACAAGCTAGTAAATCACTCAAGCATGATTTGTCGGTTTGTGAAGTAAAGGTCGAGATAGTGTCCTCGTGAATTTTATGTAGTTGACGGATCCCATAAATCTCTGGGTTGTATTCATTTGCAACAGGGCTTTCTTCGAATGACTGAAATATTATGCAAGCCCTCCTCTTTCGAAGTAAGTTTCAGTGTATAGGGGAGGGGGCGGGGGATGTTAGAGGGTTGGTACGTGTGGTTACTTTATCTTAAAGGTGCGGGGGGGGGGGGGGGGGCAGGGCCACTTTGCTCATTTTAGAATCCCCCCCTCCAGATAATTATTGTACAGTCTCTAAGTGCCAAGGTAAGTTGCCTGCGTAGGGCATCTGCAAATGGTTACACCTCCTAGTCTTCTCCGATAATGACGATAAACCGTAGGCTTTGTCTCATAACCCTCTGCAATGTTCATAACTCTGTGGGACGTAAAAGAACACACACACACTATTCGCAAAGCGTACACTTGGAGTTCCCAGTGTTGTGATCTGTCCTATTTGGTATAGCTATCCAGCTGAATTCCTGGTATGCCATATTCTGATTTAGGAATGTCTAATTAAAGCATTAAAATGACGTTCGGATTGGATCACCGTTGCGGTCAGGGATTTTTTCATGTGTGGGCATTTCCATGGAAAAGGCTAACGCTCAGATAGATTTTCCGCGCAACAAATCGCCCTTTGATAGATATAACATGTTCACAATGTGATTTCTTTTTTGTTATTGCTTATGTTTTTATCTCTGCTTTTTTCCTTTTTATTATCAGACTCTTTATGGAATTCTCTGTTAATGCCCCAGTAACGGGCGAAGATACTGAGGATAACATTGTGAAGGGGATCCTGAAGATTGCGAAGTCTAAAGCGCTCGGTGCACTTATAGTAGAGAAAGTCATAATCAAGGGTTAGTCGCACAATGGCAATTATTTTTCTTGTGCCTTTTAACTTGCATTTGGTCGTAAGTAGTTTTAATCCGATCAATTGACAAACGTGAGAACATTAGAAATGTGTAGCCTCAATTGCCACAAGATTTTCTTGTAATCCCTCTCTCCATAGTCCCGGGTATTTCCTCTTCCTAAAAAGAGCAAAGGCACCCCGTCCGCGTATAAAAGGCGCATGGCTAACTCTTAACTGTTGTTTCAATTAACATCAAATATTTGATCACGGTAGCGGTTTGTGTAGTAGTACCCATACTCTGTTCCGTTTTTCAGATTTTCCACCCCCTCCACCCTTGAATCTCAAAGCGGACGAAGGACGTATCAAACATGACTCACTTGTGATTTCTTGGAACACACCACCCCATTCTGATGTGTATGAACTAACCTTTTACACTGTGGAAATGAAAACTGCTCTGGGTGATGATAGCAGTTTTCGTACTGAAAAAACTGTTGGTGCCATGATCACTGAAGCAGAAGTGACAGGGCTGAAAGCTGATACTGCATACCTTGTACGGGTTGTTTCCCATCGGATGAAAAGCCCAAAGGAAGGCTTGTCAAACACTTTAGAAATCACAACTAAAGGTAGGCGACAAAGATTTTTACAAAACTTGAACACTCATGCTTTAATTTGTGGAAGTCAGAACGATTGTCTTGCTCGAACTAATCCTCGATCCTAAAAAAGATGGTGCCACGCGTTGCCTTCTGGGTAGATCGACATAATTGTGTAAACAAATCGGACGTCCCGCAGCTCAAGTTTCACCCAGGCACGCATCTCGATTACGATTTCCACATGCAGTTTAGGTGCGCTTTTTTTGCTGTCCTCGTAAAAGCTGGGTACACAAGAATTTTACATTTTTTAGCTTTTCAACAGACCCAAAACTTAAACAAAAATGGGTCTCTGCACTGAAGGCGAGAACAATGGATTACAAGTGGCAGTCAAGCCATCGTGTCTGCAGCGCACATTTCCGTGGAGGCCGCAGATACGGGACGAACAATATGCCGGCCGTATTCCCTCGGAAGGACAATAGGTTGTGTGGCCAGTAGATATCTCTTACCTGCTGAATGCAGAAGAGGCTACGGTGTCAATGAGTAACAACACGGAAAAAGCAGACGTGGTGTGCTCGAGTTGCGATCAAGTCGAGAGTGAAGCAAGCGATCACCAGTCAGAGGATATAAGTGGAGTAGCTCTCTTACTAATTCTACTCTAAGAGGCCCACTGGAACATTTGATATTTTCGCGCGTCAGGCTATTATGCTAATAAGACTAGCAGTTTAAATTCCAAAACCAAACTTTTGCAAGGTGGATGATTGCGAAGACCTGCATTCGCCATTCCTGCATCCTCCAGCTGTGCGAGCTACCGACGGAACGCAGTCAGACGTCGGAACCCAGAGTGCGTATGTTAGTGTCCACAAGCTGCAATGTGCCTTTTCTGGGGTCGGAGGCTCAGTGACAGGGCTACCGGTAGTGCCTGTAAAAGTGACAAAACGGCACCACTGTACACACATATTCCTTTCTGGATGGTGGCTCTAACACATCCTTCTGCAGTGAACAACTAATGAAGCGGCTCGGGGTTAAAGGCATCGTCGCCACCATATCATTAACAACAATGGAGAGAGAGAGCAGTACGAGAAAGTGTGAACTTGTCCAGTTGGAAGTTTTCGACTTAGAGAAAGACAATTTCATTGAGCTGCCCCTTGTATTTTATACACCTAAACTTCCAGTGGCCTCAGAGAGTCCCCCCCCCCCCCAGGAAGATGTTGACAGGTGGCCCCATCTAAAGGGGGTAACGGTCGTGGAGATCAATGCCGATGTCGGGCTACTCATAGGCCATGACATTCCTAAAGCTTCAAACAATGTTATCGTCGTAACGCGGGGCCAATTTGTACCGGTCTTCAAACATCGTTAAACAAGTAAACGTTAAGTTTATTCACAACAACGAGTTTGACTGAAAATAGAACAATATAAACAATTATTTACAACTTTTAAAGACAGAAAGAAGTAACCACTAAAAACGCAGACTTACAGCTTTTTCCGGAAATAACTAATAGGCTTCTGGACGACGATGATCGCGAGGGAATTTACAATAATAGCAACAACCACTAGCTCTAATAACTCGCAAATGGAAACCTTCGTTTGACCGTTGCCACCGAATTTAAACTACTAGTCTAATTAGCATAATAGCCTGACGTGCGAAAACATCAAATGCCCCAGTGGGCCTCTTAGAGCAGAATTAGCAAGAGAGTTACATTCCGGCCCCTAAATGCGGCATACTATAACATTTACCAAACAATGCTGTAACTTTCGCAGCTTGCGCGATAGTAAACTAATTGAAAGAACAAATTAAACCAATTTTATAGCTCCAAACGATACTGCTAAGTGAAGAATAATATGTACAGTTCTTAAGTAGCGTTCGAAGAAGGGGATTCCCTTCTGAGTTCGGTAAGAGGTTCTTTATCGCGGAAATCCATGGGAATTCCAATGCCATAGCCCGTTCGCTCTGCATACTGAGAACCAAACAATTCCGCTGCTATGATTGGAGATGATCCAACATCTAATTAGCGGATTCAAGGAAAACAATTTTGTCGATTGCTCGTTGTAAGATCGATCTTTTGGTCTGCACCGTTACTCTTCGCACATAGCCATTTTGTTTGCTTCTGTGAACATCCAAGATTCGGCCAATCGGCCAACAGCTTTGTGGGCAGCTCCGATCAGCTACTAAGACAATGTCGTCGACAGCAAAATTACTCCTAGGCCGATTCCATTTTTGCCCTTCTTGCAGGGAAGGGAGGTAAAAATGGACATTTGATATTTTCGCGCGTCAGGCTATTATGCTAATAAGACTAGTACTGTAGTTTAAATTCGGTAGCAACGGTCAAACGAAGGTTTCCATTTGCGAGTTATTAGAGCTAGTGGTTGTTGCTATTATTGTAAATTCCCTCGCGATCATCGTCGTCCAGAAGCCTATTAGTTATTTCCGGAAAAAGCTGTAAGTCTGCGTTTTTAGTGGTTACTTCTTTCTGTCTTTAAAAGTTGTAAATAATTGTTTATATTGTTCTATTTTCAGTCAAACTCGTTGTTGTGAATAAACTTAACGTTTACCAGGAGCCCATGAGTAGGAGCCTCCATGTGCACTATATCCTTGAGTCAACCTTTGCCCGTATCTTTCTGTTTTTAGAATCAACCCTTCAGCAGGAGACTGACATTTACATTAATTTACATCAATTCGCACAATTTGCGTACATTGTTTTTGCTGTTTTTGTCTTCGTTAGACAATGAATTTATTCTGATTGGCTATTTTAAACAGCGCGTGCAGTGCCGAACAACTCGTGGCGTTCTAAAAAT
>NC_090873.1:18904433-18914433 GCF_036669935.1 Montipora foliosa
GACTTATTTAACTTTTAGAATATGCAAATTAAAATGTTTTCGTCTTTTTTTTCTCGAAAAATTGAGGTATCTAAGCCCTTTTGTTCGCAAGACTAGTAGGGTGTTCCCCGTGATGAAGTTAGCTTAGTAACTAAGGTTGAACGATAGGCACGGGTGCAAGCCCTGGCAAGACGGTTAACCTACACTTCTTTTTCTTTTCTCGTGAAATACGGGTGCAGGGCAGATAAGGCTACCCTATCACATGGGTAACTACTGTAGACGGTTGTGTTTGCATCATTTCGGCTTTTTCAAATCTTTATTCGTGGAGTCGAATTATAATTTTGTCACTGTCGTTCACGTTCATCGTGAGATTCTGATTTTGCGGAAAAACAACATTGTTTTTGTAAACGTTTAGACAAATGAAACTGTTATTTCAGTCTTGTGTGGTCACGCTAGTCCATTTTGTCGATTAATGAAGCATTTAAATATTACCGGGGTAAGAGGGCCATCAGCCTTATCATTGATGTTATCCTACCTCCTTGAAACGAAACACCTACAGTGTCTTGCATTGCCCCGTGTATTGTAGTAAAATGGTGCCTACAGATAATAGTTGATGCAACCGCTGCTTGCTTTTCGTGACCATTTTTGACCATGGAACCCCCTTATATACCACTGAGTATTTGTGTTCATTTTGTTAGGGTAAATTACCAGTTCGTTGGATGGCTCTGGAATCACTTCAGGATTATTCATATACATCAGAGAGTGATGTGTCAGTAAAGTGTTATAACTTCTAGATCATTTTTTTTTTTGTTAGAAAAATTTGTCATATAGAACCTTGCTGTCAAAAAATGTAACGTTTTGAGCAAAAGTACATGGGCGAAAGGTCAATAGTGGCAGTGTTAAAAATTACAAGGCATTACGGAGTTCACTTCAACCCAAGCGGGTAGAAGCCACGGAGTAATTTGGCCTGCGTATGTTTTCTCAATGTCTCTCACCTTAGTGAGTTGACCTTGAGTATAGCTGCAGTGCAGGATCGCGAGTTACCTTCACAGCTCATCAGTGATTATTAGTTTATCAAGTCTCATTTATAGGAGGAATGAACGATGATTAAAGTACCATAGAACAGTAGACTCCTTATACACGTTTCAAATGGCGCACCCAATAACCTTGCGCTTCGGAGCGTTTGTCCTCACGTACTTTATCCTGGCCGGGGAGATTGTTATCAGTGTTACGTGGTCAGCTGTTTTGTTTCTGTGTTGTTTCAGATGGTCGTATGGTGTGGTGTTGTGGGAAATAGAGACTCAGGGTGAGCTTTGATATTATTGTTGATTTATCTGCTAAGAGCATGATATATGTTCTGCAAATGATGTTCCACCTGGCAGTCACCACTGGTCCTACTTTAGTCTTAAAGATAATGTTGTAGAGTCTTTTTTCTAATTTCTACTAATCCTGCTGAAATAGCTCATTTTATTGCACAACTGAATTCCTCTAGGGCTAGCGCCGTGGGCCCCAACAGTATTCCAGTTTTCCTTCTGAAAATTCGGATAGATTACATTGCTGAACCAGTTTCTCATCTAATTAATGTCTTTAAATTCTGGAATTTTTCCTGATAAACTTAAGCTAGTTCAGGTTACTCCTGCATATATTTAAAAAAGATAATTATAGACCAATTTCAATCAAAAAGTCAATGTACAAACGAATTTATAAATTCTTACAGAAGCACAAAGTATCTTGAAGTGATCTTGATTCTAATCTTACCTGGAGAAATCATATAAACGATCCTTGTCAAGAGACTTCAAAATAACTGTTGATATTATATCTAAAGTTAGATACCTTGTTAATTCTTACATTCTTGTCATGATCTGCTATTAATTTACCTTTTTTTGATTTATGGAGTCCAAATTTCGGGACTTACCCTTCCATCTTATCTAAAACCACTTCAGGTGATTCAAAAAAGACTTGTGAGAGTTATCAGATTGACATCTACTTGGGTAGTCCAGTCTTCTGGCAATTTCCTTTCCTTTTAATTTCTTGTTATTTTGTATTTCAGTATAACTTAAAGATTTCATTTCAATTACTGTAAACTTGTAAATAGGCTACGAAGTAAAATAAAGTTATTATCATTATCATTATCATTATCATTATCATTATTATTTCAAACGCATCTTGATCCCTCTATTCGCCTTTCCTATCAGGTCAAGTTCCATACGCTGCCTTAGGAGGACAAGAAATTGTTGAGACATTAAGAAGGAGGGAAAGACTTCCAAAACCGGATGGATGTACCGATGAAATGTAACGGCGTCTTCAATTCAACATAATTATTCTGTTGTCTCTGTCATATATTTATTAGTCGGAAAGTACTGAAATGAAAGATCGTCGCAGTTAGCTGTTTGTTTATTTTGTTTATTTGTTGAAGGAGGTTAGTATATACAGTCTAAACCCGTTAATACGGTCCTCAATGGGCCTAAAAAAATTCGCGGTATTACCGGGGTAGGGTCAAACTTCATGACTAAGGCACCGTTTACACGAACGCAGTTTCACATCGACACGGTTTTATGACTTTCGAAACCGCGTCAAAATCGATGCGGTTTGGAAGTGTTAATACAAAACCGTTTTCGCCAGAAAATCAAAGTCGTGATGGAAAAAGCGAGCGCTGCACTATTTGCCAAATTCACCATTTTGAATCGAACAATGCAAATTTCGGGCCAAAATAGTAACCGTATTTAAATCGATGCGGTTTTGCCGTTTATTCGGCAGATGAAACCGTATCGTTTTGAAAACGCTCTACTATCGGCAGCGTTTTCAAATCAACCCGGTTTCGCCTACGGTCTCGATCGGTGTCGTGTAAACAGAAGAAGTAACCGCATCGAAAACGATGGGGTTACAAATGTAACCGCGTTCGTGTAAACGCTGCGTAAAGGTACCGTAATGACTAATATCGCATTGGCACTTTTCAAGTAAAGCTGTGATCCTCGCAGTTATGAAGGCAATTTTAGCAATTGCGAAGAGATGCCAGAAAAATTCAGGACTTCAACGTGGTTTGAAACCCGTGACCTCGCTATACCGCTGCGATGCTAGAGCCAACTGAGCTATGAAGCCACTGACGTTGGGAGTTGGTCATTTGTGGGTTCTGATGTTCCCGTGATGAATGAATGAACGTGAAATTATGCATTCAAAGAGAAGAGTTAAAACATGCATCTACTTTAGGAAATGCCGTAGGGCGTGCTTTAAACAACATTTACTGAAATTCAAGTCTAGCAAGTAACAACTTTAACCGAAGCTTAAGTCTGACTTTGCTTTTTTTTTCTTTATGAAAACGATAACACGACAATTCTATGAATTCCAAGTGCGTTATTTCAGCTTGTGTCAGAAAGGAATTAAAAATCGCATCTACATACTTTACGATCAACAGTTAAATAAATAAGCTGTAATATGGGGGGGGGGATTAGACCCGCTAGCCGATTTAGTCCCCCGGGGGTCCAAAGGCAGTGTAGCCCAGTGGTTAGGGCGCTTGCCTTGAGATCTGGATATCCCAGGTTCAAGACCCGCTCTGACCACTCGTTGAATTTTTTCCTTGTAGTCCCTGTTTCAACTTCTCAGCTGCACTTGTAAATACCCAACTAGCTGCCGGGGGGGGGGGGGGGGGGGGGGGGGGGGGTCCAAATTCGCTAGGACACCAGAGTTCCACTGTATTGCCAGACAACAACAACGGGGACTACATCCCCTACTCTTCTCGAACAGTGTGTGGATTCTTAAGGTAATATTAAGTACTCAGAATAACGACTCCGAGAAAACTTGAAAGTCTTATCGTTTGCAGATGGAATTACAAAGAAAGCACTTTCCCCTTAGTTATTTAAAACCCTACGTGTTAGTCTGACCGTGGTTGGAGCCCGCGACCTCCTGCACCCAAGTTAAGTGTCCTCTCGACTGAGCCATCTGGCTGACCATTTGCAAGTGACAAGTAAGCATGAAAAAAGGCCAGGCTTACTTACCTAACTGCCATAATCTTCCAAACTTTCATTTTATGTTCATTCGTCAATTTAAATATATGACACTTAATATATTCTAAATTCAATTCATTCACTTCTAGTGGGATATAACTTGAACTCTGAATTGATCAGCTCCCAGGTGGCTTGGTATCTCAGTTGGTAGAGCAAGTGCAGCGCAATTGCAGGGTCCTGGTTTCCAATCCTGTTCAAGCCTGGATTTTTTCAAGCTTCCTTTGCAACTGCTTTAAAAGTTGCGTAGCAAACTGCGATGATCTTAGCTTTAATTTCATGGTCATTGCGCAGTTCAAATATATGACATTTCATATTTTCTACAATTACCGCAACTATCAACTTATAACATGTTTTGATTTTCTCTGTTTGTTTTTAGCTATGACATCATGTTAAATTGCTGGCACGCTAACCCGAAACAAAGACCAACATTTGAAGAGCTTGTGCATTTGACAGACACATTGTTGACTGCAGAGGCCGTAAGTATATTTAAAAAGAGATGATCGAAAAAATGCGGGTTTTTTTTTCAGCGATCGGTCAGCGTTGATAATTTGATTTCTATCAAGTGCGAGTTGTGCATGCCGGTATATTTTTTGGTGTTACGCCGTGGCAGTTGGGAGAACGAAAACAGCTTCCTACATTGCTTTGAATGTATGGTTGTTTTGGCTACGTAATCCATTAAGAGGTCATCGATCCAAACTTTTCACCCATTTGGGTAGCATTTTTCTATTCAAACAGCAACGTTGTGAGCATATAATTCTGCTGTAATCGACCAATCGAAATGTTGTTAACGCAACAACTAGTTCAACCAGAGTTGGCATTCGTACACTTACCAGTCATTACAGAAATGTAGTAGTTTCAGGGAGATGATATTATCAGTGAGAAGCTGCACTGGCCTTTTAACAAGATGTTGCAATTTTGAGCTGGTTTATTTGCCAGCACAATCCGCAGGAATATTGGTGTCTCAATTATTCGACAGTTGTTTTGACACAAAAGGGTCGCTCATAACCAGCCTCTTTCAATAATGGTGCACTGAATCATTTATGCACCAAGGATTGACAAAGGTTCCTCAGCCTGTTTAGCTTTTTGATCATGGCAATCATACCACCTTTTTGTACATTTTCTGACAGAATTACCTGGAGGTAGTAAATGAAAACCCGGCAGATGCTGAAGATGACACTCCTTATGATGAAATTTCCTTTGCTAGAATCCCCGAAGAATACTATTTGCCACAAGAAGTAAGGGGCCATAATCCAGTGCAGGGTCAACCAACTGCTACGGCAAGTGGGGATATATCCAACAATCAGGTTGCAGTGCTTCCCTATGAAGAAAAAACCTCCATTGGTGAACAGGGCACCAGTCTCTGAGTCACAGCGTTCCCTCCTTCCGAGAGGACACTACTGTTTGCAGATAAATAAACACTACCATTCTAAGAGATTTCTATTACAGAGGAGCTTTCTTGCATTGATAGTTGTCTGCGGCTTGTAGCTACAGAAATCAAAATAACATCTTTGTAGAATTATCCATTTTCAGTACCACGTGAATATATCCACAAATACACAAACAAAATAAATAAGAAAGGGAAAGGGAGGGGAAGTAATTGACGAGCTAGAAAGTTTCCAAGTTTGGGTGTTTGATACTTTTCGCCCTATTCGTTCGAAAATAATCTGCTGCTATTTGCTATTCTTTTTAATGCACACTAAGGAGTCCTTTTGGCCTGGCTCATAAACAAAATGTTTACACTTGCTCACAAAGCCAACAGGGTGAAATTAGCCGGGGGAATTGGAGTAGGGCTAAAAATCGAAAAAAGAGCGTTCAGTAAATGAATCTGTCCTATGCCCAGTTTATGACTAAGTGCATGTGTGACTTCTATAGCTTAGTGGTAGAAGAACTTAAAGTCGTAAGGTCATAGTAGTTCGACCTCTATTAGTCACTAGCAATTGACAACCCGACTCATTTCGTGTATATTGGATATGTGTCTGTGCATATTAATAACTGAGTTCGAGGCGATCTTTGATCGTCGGGAGATAAATAACTTTGAAATAGCGCTTTCAATGTTGAAGTACGTTGATGACAATACGATCCTAGAGGTAGCTTAAGCCAAGACATAAATATTACGTGAAATCGTCGAAATATGTTTCCGGAAATTTTCAACTTTTTTTCTAAATATTCCGAAAATTTCTGCCTTTATTTCAATAAATAATACAGCCCATATGGGGGGATTTATTAATTTTGTTTCAATTTCTGTCTGTAAGTAGCATCTGACTTAAAAATCTGCTTTCTTTCTCCATTTTTCTGGGAAAAGACGTGATTTCAATAGTTTTTCCCAAAAAATATCCGGCAGGAGCCCATCAGTAGGAGCCTCCTATTGTACAAATAACTTTCTTGAGTTTGCAGCTCTAATTAAAGGTGTTCCCCTAGGTTGTCCGCATGAGGAGGCGATCCAAGATGGCGGCCGAATGCGGGAAACAAGACTCAAAGTTTTGAAAACGCCTCCCCGTTCCCTTTTTAATTGTTATTAACGTTTACCATGACAACGAATGGCGCGAAAATGGTTCTAAAAATAGATAGGTCAGCAAAAACGCTACTTCATAGAAATGCTCCCCCTACTGATGGGCTCCTGTAGCCGGATATTTGTGTCTAGGGCTAAGGTAGCTGCATAAAGGGCCAATGAAGCGTCGTGCAAAACTTGGTCAGTGGACTTTCTCGAGACAAAGCAGCAGAGGTGGCTATCAGTTGAATGAAAGTAAGTGCGAGGAGCTAAGGATCAGTCTTGCAAAGAATAAACCGAACGGCAAGCGTCCCGGCAGAGATAGAGACTAATGTTAGAACTGAATGTCACTAATGACGTAAAACGGAATGTACATATATTTTTCTTGTATTTTTATGACAACTAAAACCAACCGAGGGAGTTGTCGTAGTTTTATGTCCCGAAAAGCACGAGGAACTTTTTACCCGAACGATGTGACAGAGCTGAATAACGAAACAACGACGTCATTGGCTTGCGGAAAGAAAACGCGGGCTCATCGAGTTTGAGTTCGAGCTAGAGTTCGACTTTGCGTTTGAGTAGTAGTAGTAGTAGTAGTAGTAGTAGTAGTAGTAGTAGTAGCCCTACTAGAACTAGTAGTAGGACTACTGCCCTACTAGTAGTAGTAGTAGTAGTAGTAGTAGGACTACTACTACTACTACTACTACTACTACTACTACTACTACTACTACTACTACTACTACTAGTACTAGTAGTAGTAGTAGTAGTAGTAGTAGTAGTAGTAGTAGTAGTAGTAGTAGTAGTAGTAGTAGTAGTAGGACTACTACTACTACTAGTCGAGACGAGGACTAGTCGTAGTCGAGGACTACTACTAGTACTAGTAGGACTACTACTACTACGACTACTACTACTACTACTACTACTACTACTACTACTACTAGTAGTAGTAGTGGGACTACTACTACTACTACTACTACTAGTAGTAGTGGGACTACTACTACTACTACTACTACTACTACTACTACTACTACTACTACTACTAGTAGTAGTAGTAGTAGTAGTAGTAGTAGTAGTAGTAGTAGTAGTAGTAGTAGTAGTAGTAGTAGTAGTAGTAGTAGTAGGAATTTATTTAAACACGGAAAATAATCAGTTAAGCTTTACAAGATAAAAACTAAAACTAGATACATCGAATTTACAACTGCTTTACAGGATTGCCGTGTGGGAATTCGATAAACTGGATATCTTCTTTAAGTTAATTTCGTTTAAATTGATCAACAGATCCAACATTCTTTGAGCTATTGGGCATAATGTGGACCCGCTATATGAGAAGCTTCGCTTTAAATAACTAATTCTCGGTTTCGGCAAAGCCAGTTTTACCTCAGAGTTTCTTCACTAAGTTCTAATTAGAGTAGTACTGAGTGAAAAGACGTTGAAGATAATCCGGGGCATCTCCATTCATTCGTTTCTTTCGTCGAATTGATATCCTCTCTCTGTTTAGGGTGGTTAGGAGGTGGTTCGAGTTCGTGTCAAAAGTCAATTTTGTAATTACTCTAGCTGTACGATCTGATGGACATTTTTGAAAAGGTCAACCGAAGTCCGTCATCAAAGTACACTCCTTGAGTCGATAGTGTAATGTTTGTGTCATCGGCAAACATCCTTGGCACTTATTTCTCCTCTGGTTACTTAAAATGTTTAAATTGCTTGGGTTGCTTAAGATCCTTAGTTTGCTGGGTTGCTTGAGGTGCTTCGCTTGCTTGAAGTGCTTTGCCTACTTGAAGTACTTTGTCTGATAGCGTTGCTTTCAGTCTTGCTTGCAATTCATGTTAACCCTGAAAAGCCCCTTTAGTTTTCTTTCCTGTTAACTTTAGTGATACCAGGAGCCCATCACCCGGAGCGTGCAACTTACCTATTTTCGTGCAACGGCGTTTTCACAAGTAAGGTTATTTTTAGATACGCCTTTCCCGCGAATTAGTTTTCAAAAGCCAATGAGAAGCGGTGCATAATTAATAACAGTTTATTATTAATTATGCACCGTTTCTGATTGGCTTTTGAAAACTAATTCGCGGGAAAGGCGTATCTAAAAATAACCTTACTTGTGAAAACGCCGTTGCACGAAAATAGGTAAGTTGCACGCTCCGGGTGATGGGCTCCTGGTGATACTCATTGGGAATTATGGTAACTGACGTTCGACTCAAGGAATTGTACTTTGATGACGGACTTCATCAGATCGTACAGCTAGAGTAATTACAAAATTGGCTTTTGACACGAACTCGAACCACTTCCTAACTACTCTAAACTGGGAGAGGCTATCAATAGCCCTTATTCACGATATCCGCCATGTTGGTTTTCAAATTATCATGCAAATTAGCCATGTGTTATGCTGGGGGGCAAACATTGGAATAAAGGCAAATTGCGGAAAATCGGCTGGTCGAGATATTGAATTAACATTGCTAAAAGTACATTTTAGAATTTAGAATTAAGTACCTTTTATAATAAGTTTATATCTTTTGATTGCCTCCGACATTTTTACTTTCTACTTCGTTATCTGCTAATTTTTCAGTAAAAAAAAATCGAAGTAACTTTTGTAAGCATTCTATTTTACTACTTAGGTGATAAACACTCCATGAAGATGAAACAAGTCATCCGTGTGGCTAAGCTGTTCGTTATAACCTCTCGAACTTGTGGTGTTTGCCCCCTCAGAAGTGTGTAGCTAATTTGCATGATAATACCAAATTCAACATGGCGGCTATCGTGAATAAGGTCTATTCGACGAAAGAAACGGAAAGCCTTAATGATGTATAAGACAATGAATGGAGATGCCCCGGATTATCTTCAACGTCTTTTCACTCAGTACTACTCTGTATGTACTCAAGGGAGCAAAATTATGACAAAGGCAACAGAAACCAGACCACGTACATGGGAGTCGTGCAGGCCTGTCAACCCTTTTTAACACTTGATGATTATTATGGACAGGCCCCGTTCCTTGTGCGTGACAGATCAAGATCACACAACTGGAACGGAGACGGAGCGAGAGTTAAATCAAAATGCAACTTTTACGCTTAGGCAAGAAGAAACCTAAGGTCGATTTCTGAGCAACAGTTTAAATACACAAGCGTTAAAGAAAACATAGCACTCTTCTCCTTGAAAACAGCATACAGAAAGGAAAATACCGGTTTCAGCCTTTTAAAGGAACACAACATCAAGCTACGCTCATATGGATCGAAAATACATTAACTCCATTGGCTAGAATTCTATAGCCAATCAGAGCTTAGCAAGTTCGATCCTTCCATCGAGTACAAATACAGACAAAGCTCTTCACCTTAAATCAAGCTATCGGCAACTGATGAGATCCACATGATAGGATCGAAACCGCGGTCTTGCCTGACCAAATAATATGTCAGAGAACTTCCATCTAGAGTCGGGTTATCTTAATGCCTCGACAAAGAAGCGACCTAAAGACATCGGCATCAAATATCAAAAGAGCATCGACGAGAACGAATTAACTCCAGAGGTTCAAGGAGGACAGCTACTGACC
>NC_090873.1:18919433-18921933 GCF_036669935.1 Montipora foliosa
TTCCCACTGAGGGGTCCGACATAGATGACAAAACCAACTTCTATGATCAGCTTCAAGACGCTATAGAAAACATCCCAACCCACAACACTATCGTCTTGGTTGGCGACTTCAATGCCAGAATAGGCCAGGATAGTCATACAACCAATCCAAGAGTTATAGGGAAGTCCACCTACCATGACCAAACAAACGAAAATGGTGAACTCTTGACAAGATTCTGTGAGCGACACAACCTGCGTCCAACCCAGTTCAGATTTCCTCACCCAAAAGGTCGCGTCTGGACATGGGAACATCCATCTGGCCAAAGAGCACATCTCGATCATATCATCGTCAATGCCAAGTGGCTGAACTCAGTAAGAAACTGCAGGGCTTATGGGTCTGTCGAGCTGGATTCTGACCGTCGAATTGTAAGCGTGACAGTGAAAATCAGCCTACGAATCCAGGGCGCTAACCCAGTAAAGCCCAAGCGATATAACTGGAATAAACTTGAGTCAGTTTCCAACAGAAAGGAGTTCCAACTAGAACTGAAGAATCGCTTTGAGCCTCTGAGGACGCTCTCTGCCGATGAGAACATGAGAGAGTTTTATAATAGCTTCCAGGGGGGTGTAGAGAAAGCTGCTGAAAAGGTTGTTGGTCTAATTAAACCCAAGAAATCACCAAACTGGGTAAGCCACCAGACTGACAAAGTAAGAGAAGAGCGAAACAAGGCAAAACAGGCTCACAACACCAGCCGTAGTGTAGAAAACAGGGAAAAAGTGCAAAAACTTAAATGCCGAATTGAACAGTGCTTATGAGCAAGATGAGATAAAACATCTAGAAGAGAAATTAAATGAGCTGAGACAGGCAGCCGACCAAAACCAACACAATGTTGTTTGGAGGGTGGTGAAGGAGTTATCTGGAAAAAGGGCATCTAAGGCTGCCGCAAAGGTTAAGAAAGCAGATGGCACAAGTATCGAGAATACACAGGAACTGCTGTCTGAGTGGCAACAGTATTTCTCGAAATTTTTGAATAACAAGTCAGGCAATGCTGACATCGACCCACCCCCAGCCCAAACGGATCTACCAATTAACACTGGTAGATTCACTAAGGGGGAGACAGAGAGGGCCATCAAACAGATGAAAACCGGGAAATCCCCGGGGTGTGATGCATCCATAACGGCTGACGCCCTGAAATACGGGAGGGGGGGGGGAACCAATGGTAGACGTTTTGCACCAGGTCTGTGATGCTGTGTTTGTCCGCACAGAATCCCACCATCTCAATGGATCACAAGCATTGTTCTACCGCTTTCCAAGAAAGGGAATCCTTACGAGATGACCAACTATAGAGGAATCTCCCTTATGTCGATTGCGGCTAAAGTCTACAACCGAATCCTGCTAAATAGGATACGACCCTGTTTGACCCGATTCTGAGGTGTAACCAGGCAGGCTTCCGCACACGACGAAGCTGCGCTGAACAGATATTCATCCTCAGGCGCCTTATGGAAGGCGCCGATGACCAACAGCTTCCATTGTTCACCACCCTCATTGACTTTAAGAAGGCCTTCGACTCCATCGCCCGGGAGGCAATGTTTAAGGTCCTAAGACACTATGGAATTCCAGAGCCCCTGGTAGAGGCCATAAAGGCCCTATACACCAACTCCAAAAGAGCAGTCTATGTCGACGGCCATCTTACCAAAGAATTCGAGGTTACGACAGGCGTTCTTCAAGGCGACGTCCTGGCTCCCTTCCTGTTCATCATAATGATTGACTACACTGGTTGTGGAAATAGTGCACTTTTTTGGGACAGTTCCGTGGTTAGCTTGAAGTCCTCGCCTTGGATAAAATACACCCACTACGGAACTGTTTTCCATAAAAATTCATGTTCTACTATCAAACATTTTTTCTTCTTCCAAATATGTTCTTTATTAGACTGTTCTTTGCAAATACCTGAAAAAAAAAAAAAAATCGGGGGTCACCGTGATCATTTGAGAGGAAAGGAGCATTTATTTCGCTATCGGGTTTAATTTGAGCGAAATCTCTTACGTTTTGTATGCGCACGTGCTCATGTGCGCGCGCTAATGACGCGAAAATCGTGCGCATTAGGGATGCGCAATGCAATACTAAGGAATTACCTTAAGCACTCACGCTTTTGAGACCGGACGGCAACCGGAAGAGAACATTTCTCGTGCCAGGACAGTGGTGTCTAGATTTTTATACTAATCATCTCTAATGGAGAAGATTCTTAGGAATGTAAATGTAGTAGTGTCAAGACAAGATAAAAGGGAAAGCAGCTCACTTCCGGTTGCCGTTCGTATCTCAAAAACGCGCGTGCTTAAACTCCCTATTCAGTCAACTTGGCCGTTCCGAAATTCAGCAGGGAACTGAGGCGAGTTTCAAATTTTAACTAATCGGTGAACTGACACCAGCATATGAAAGATCATGTTAAGATTGGTCATTTGACCAAGTATCATGCTTTATGGGTGAACGGAGACCAAGTTATGAACCTTGAAATACGGTTCAAAAT
>NC_090873.1:18926933-18936933 GCF_036669935.1 Montipora foliosa
CCTCCCTCTCTGTCCCCTCATTTTCTCTTGCTTCGAGACATTACCTTTACAGCTAAAATACATAGCATATACAGATACATACTAAATACATAATATTTAAAGATATATTAATTGAAAAGAAAAGCCGCTGTAAAAAATGCGGTCCTGGATTTTCTTTTGAAACCAGTAAACTCAGTGTTACGGATAAAATCAGGTAGCGCAATTCGCAACCAATCTGATACGCTCGCCATGGTGGTTCAACATGTTCAACTTCATGCCAACTGCGCATGCGTAAACGAATTGACTTCCGGGTTGAGAAAAAACTAAACTTCCGGCAGTCTCTAGATTGAATTAATTTTCTTTTACATGGCACGTTTCACCCCCAAATACAGAATGTAGCTAGGCATTGATTTTTTCAAATCATCTCAGTTCTTTTGAAGTTATGGGTATTTCAGTATGTCTATAAAAAAAACATTTTTCAAAATAAAAAGAAACCATGCTTGGCTGGATGCAAAAACGAATACAAATTATCAAACAATCGATTAAATACCCAAATTGCGTAGCACGGAGACAAATGTACAGTTTTCTTTCATTGGTCACGTGACCATCGGCGTGGTATGATGACGTCATATTTAGGGTCATTGTTTTACAAAAGTTGGAAACTGACAAAAATAATGCCAAATTCTCTCAAATTACTTAACCATTACATCCTTAGCAACGCACCCCAAAAAATACGTGAGTGGGCCCTTAACATTCTTTCTCTTAGTTCATTCTGTGGACACAAGGTGATCACGTGCACGTTTATGTTTGCCTAGCACGTGATCAATTTCTTCCTTTTGACAAAACATCATAAAAGTCAGAAATTTTCGTATTTTTACGATCATTAATCTTTCGATGAGAATTTGATTCAGAGTTATATATAAAACTATGTTTTTTTCTTGTCTTTTTCTGTTAACGCCTGGCTTTTATGGTACTTTTTGGTGCAAACGTAAAGCCAAACAATGTTTTGACCTTGCATCAGGAGAAGAGGAATTATGAAGCGGAAACTACATCTCCAGTCCTTTCAGGGATGGCGCAGTGGTGGGTTCGATTCCCAGATCCGGCGTCATACGTGGGTTGAGTTTATTGGTTCTCTACTCTGCACCGAGAGGTTTCCCCTCTCCTCAAAAACCAAAATTTGACTTGATTTGTGTTAATTGTTAATTTCAATTTACAGTGTCCCCAATTAGTGCTTCTGCGCTACAACGACTAGACACTTAAATAAAGTTCCTTCCTTTCGTTTCCTTCTCAGTGTGTGCAATAAATGTTTCCTTAGTGCAGCTGCAAGACATGCATGACGTGCTCGAAAACGTCTGTCAGAGCAATAGTTACAGTTAGTTTTTTGTAGACTAATAGTATTTATTTAAAGAAGAAACGAGTGAGTTTTACTCAAGAGCGTGTTTTGTTATCTTTATACTGAATTTATTCCCAAAGCTTAAAAAACTAAGATCTCAAAATGGGACAGGACATTACAAAATAATTAAAGGTGTGAACGTGAAGGGCCTCTGCTAGCGCGACATGTGGTTGACCCTCAAATGGTCTTAATGAGCCCCCATTTGAAAAAATTAACTGGAATGCTGCAGTGCCTTCTGTTTTTGTGTAACACGTACCACAAGCAACCCAGTGTACGCTTTATGGAGCGTCTTGTCTTCTTTGCGGAGAGTAGGCAGCTGTACATGGGCTATTCAACACTAGTCTCGTTAAATCGAACCCCCGCTATTTTTCGTTTCCCTTGGGCTTCGAGTTATCCGGGTTGTACTGTAGTTACTTGTAGTAATTCACTTTGCTGGTCCACTGATTCCGGTAAGATTTCCAACCCTCGGGTGCAGTTCTATATTAACGAGCGCACTTGGGTTTTCCAAAACCACCATAAACTCTCCTTATTCTTTCATAAACTTAAGGGCCCGCTGACGTATTTTTAAGGGTGCGTTGCTAAGGATGTAATGGTTAAGGAATTTGAGAGAATTTGGCATTATTTTGGTCATTTTCCAACTTTTGAAAGTCAATGACCCTAAATATGACGTCATCATGCGACGCCCATGGTCACGTGACCAACAAAAGAAAACTCTAAATTTGTCTCCGTGCTACGCAATTTGGGTATTTAATCGGTGGTTTGATAATTTGTATTTGTTTTTGTATTTGTATTTGTATTTGTATTTGGTTTTCTTTTTATTTTGAAAAATGTTCTTTTATAGACATAAACGATAATGAAATACCCATAACTTTTTCAAAAAAGATGATTTGAAAATATCAATAAAATTATTCTTTTGTCTTTGTGTTAATTAGCCTGACTAGCCTCGTTCACAGACGTAAAATTGAAAGAATTTGGGTTGTAAAACGAGGCTAGTTAGGCTAATTAACACCAAGACAAAAGAATAATTAATTTGTTGGCGGCCATTTTTGCATTCGGTCAATGCTTAGCTATATTCTGCATTTGGGGGTGAAACATGTCATGTAAAAAAAAATTAATTCAATTTAAAGACCGGGTGGACAGCCGGAAATTTAGCTTTTTCTCAAAGCGGAAGTCAGTTCGTTTACGCATGCGCAGTTGATGTAAGAACGAGCGCGAGGAAGGGCAAGAAAAACCTTCGATGGGAACAACAGTTTCGTGTGGTAACTTTTGCTTGTGAGTGGGTTTTCTTGCCAGCTCATGATATGATGACGTCAGTCACCGGAGTAACATTTCACTTCCTTAACAATGCACGAAAAATCCGTCTCTGGCCCCTTAAGGCGGCGAAAGACGAGATACAAAAACCCTCAACTTGTCGCGCAACATTGTTTCGTTGCAAGTTGTGTTCGATGTTTCCCGTTTTTCACCTTGCGTGATCAACTTGACCCGCAAGAAAAACATTTGTTGCGGGTTGAAGAAATGCAGGGCGCTGATTGGTTGATTTGCTAGTGCCCGAGCACATTTGTTGCGCGACAAGTTGTCAGCTTCATGAAAAACGAGCAACAAAGCCAAAATTTGTTGCTTAGAGTAGATCCGCGCTCTACTTTTCGCAACAACTTTCTTCAACCCGCAACAAATGTTTTTGTTGCGCGACAAGTTGATCACGCAAGGTGAAAAACGGGAGACATCGACCAAAACTTGCAACGAAACAATGTTGCGCGCGAAGTTGAGGATTTTTGTATCTCGTATTTCGCCGCCTTTAAGGCACTAAAAATTTAAACATTTTCTCCTAAAACGGAGGAAATTTAGTGTCAAATTGACATAATTATCATACATTATGCATGAAAAATGTATGCGCGTATTAATTATAAGAGCGCGACCCATCAGAAAACTATTTTTTCGTCTTTTTACCATATTTGGTAACTTATTGTATTTTTATTTCCTAATTTGGACATTTTGTACTAAATATGGCGAGGAAAGAGAGACAAAACGCAGACGCCATATTGAAACGGAACGTGTTTGAAATGGAACGAGGGGAGAACAAATCTTTAAGCGATCCGATCATTGTCGTGTCCAGCGACGAGGAGGACGATGCAGATGTGGAGGAGCTCTTTAAAGCGTTTGCTTCTAAAGTGGAGCCTTTGATTTCTGAAGAAGAGTTCATCCTACTTCGGTTGAAATTTAGGGATGCTCGGTCAGAGTTCGTTTCGTCCGCGAATTTCAAAAAGTCACTCAGGTGGAGAACGGAAGCGCTTGCTGAACAGAACGCTTATATTTTTACAGGCAATATTTTATCGCTTCTTGGTTTCGATTCAAGGCAGTGTCAGTCTAAATCGAAATCTGGTGAAGAGAAAAGTGCAACGACAGTTAATTATGTTAGTAACACAGGAAACGAAGAGGTCACGATATACTCAAGTGGGGAGGAGACGGGACAAAACAAGAACATTGTTCATTTAACGATCGACACAAACGCGGAAGTTAAACCGGTCAAGGTCGAACCTCCTCGACCAAGCAGTAGTTCAGTTGTTTCTTCTAAACATTCAAAAGGGCCCACACAAAGGAATAAAACAGAGAGAAGAAAAATCAGCGAAAACAATCATGAGTCGACGAGATCAAAATTTACACGTGAGCTTTCGCCGAGAAAACGAAAGCGCCTGCTGAGAAGACTGGAAGACAAAATGAAACACGTAAACGAAAGAATAAGGATTTTAAATCAAGCGGAGCTAACCTTGGACGAGATGACCATGAATGACAGCACTTATATTCAAGAGTGCAGATTAAAAGATCGCTTTAATCAAATCTGGAATAAAATATGCAGAATTAAAGGCAGAACCTCAGAGACAGGGAGGGTAACAGAGAAAAAAGTCAGATGCCCCCCCACGGGATTCCCAGAAATTGACAGAGCTGTTAACAGGTTTTTGAAAAAGAAAAAAGGTTGTTTTCCAGATAGACATGACATTAGCACTGTCATTTCAGAAGCAAAGAAAAAGCATGGTTTGAAAATAGCACCTCAGGGCCTTGCAGACATTACTGATGAAGTATTTATGTATGTTGGTAACAAATTACAAAAGAGGCGTTGCTTAGATTTTGCAAACAATTCTGGCTGTTTTTTAACTGATGACTATCTCGCAAGGGATGACCCTGCCATGAGAGATTCGTCTCTTCTGAAGAAGTTAGAGGAGAACAAGAGGATGAGCAAAAGAGCTCTTGATGAAGTTTTTAACAAGTATGCTCATTATGGACGCCTGAAAAATTGTGGAAATGGTCATGGGAGTACAAGTGATTCTGAAAGTTCAAACCAAGAAAACAACTTTGAAGGGAAAAGAAAAAAAAGACTTTCTCAGCTTTCTAATGCATGGGCCTTAGATTCTAGTGGTGGAGAATGCGACGACTTTGGATTAGAAAGGAAAGGGAAGAGTGATGAAGATGAGGAAGGGTTCCCTGATCTGTTCTTGTGCCCGGGAGAAAGGCCATTGACAGTGGTCAATCAGTAGCACTAATAGAACGATCACAATTTTCAGCTGAAGAGGAAGCAGCGATATTTTTTGTCTTAATCTTTCCTTTGTATTTGTCTCCTTAAAAGAGACATCCTTTGCAATCAAGTGAACTTAACTGTGGTATTATGGAACTGTCTTCTCCTGTTTTGTTTGAATGTGTGGCCAAATCTGAGAAGCAGACAAATTTTACAGAATGTCATGAAGCCTGTTATGATGAGGTACTGTAAAAGAAGAATCCATCACAACAGAATTAACATCAGACATAACTAAAGGAACCGTGGAACTTCTTGGAACAAAGTCATATCATTTTTGTCATCTTTAGCATTGTTCCCAATGATATGTGCTCCACTAATTACCTGGTGTGGCTTCTTTATTTCAGAATCCTCCATGTCACTGGCGCTCGAGTTTGTTGACTTTAAGAATGAGTTTGTTTTTGGAATGCTGCATTGTGAAAGAGATCCACTATGGTCATCAAAATCCTCATTATCATTGAACAAGTATGGTAGAAGTTCTCCCAAAGCAAAAATCAGTTCTGCGGACAGATCTAACGTAATAATAGTTCTTTCAGATGATGAAAGTGACAACAAGGATAATTGACCTCTAAAGTTTGCAGCTGTATAGAGATAACATTATACAATATGAATATTTAAAATTATCATTCGATGTATTTTGTCCTTCCTTTTCATTGGCCGAGAGCCCACCACTTTACCTGCAGATAACTGCCTACAAATAAGTGTTTTGCTGCAAATAATATTCTGCTCATGCGCAGCTGACATCACGCTCTTGTGAGAAAATGGCAGATCGGTTCCCCGAGCTGTCAGAGAATAATTCGACATCTTTAGTTGATCAAAAGAACAGTGAGAATTCTAGGAAAGGAACAAAAGTTGCACTCAACGTATTTTGAGAGTATCTCAAGGAAAGAAAGGTAGACGAAGAGTCGCTTGTGCCATCAACGCGAAGGACAAGTTGGCGAATGCATATGTACTGAAGAGATTTTATGCTGAAGCCAGAAAAAAGAATGGTGAGCTTTACACCAAAGCTTCACTTGTCGGGATACGCTTTGAAAACTGTGAAATTCTTCAGCTCTGTTGATGCCTAGTGTTATTGACTGTAAGTACAATTTGAAGTCTACAAATATAATTATGCTGAGAAGGAAACCAATTGATTGGTGCCATTACTCGACTCTGCAAGGCAGCACGCGCTTATGGCTTCTCGGAAACAAAAACAAAAAACAAACTCGGTGATCGAAGGATAAAACAATTATTGATCTCCGTTATCGCAAAATATCGTGATTTGTCAGTGTCTTGCAGATCAAGTATTATTTGCCTCAGCCTCTGACTCGCCACTGACAAATCACGATATTTTTCTCACCGTCGTCCAATAATTGTTAAAATATTGGCATTAAATAATTTTAGTATTTTTATTTGAAAATGACAATCCTTGGTCAAGTGTCAAGTTAACCCGTGTTGTTAAAACCTTTCTAGTGTTTCTTTGCTTTGAGAGTTGTTCAAGGCAAGTTTAGCAGAAAGCTGAGTTAATATCACGAAAAACTAATGAAAGAAAAGGTTTCTTGCCATTTCAATGATTTCATGTCCTTGTAATCAGATCGAAGTGAAGAAATTAACACAACTAGCTCATAAGTATTCAAAATAAAAAGCGTAAAGCAAGTTCTTATTTTGTATGCACCGGTATTAACCAATATCAAAAATACCATAATACTCTTTGTTTTTGTTTTTATTTTCTCTTGGAAACAATTATTGCTTATGCAAAATTGTGGTGGGACAAATAAAGAGTATTATGGTATTTTTTAAATTGGCTAATTTATTTGCATCTTGTGTTAATTTCACTCGAGGCACTATGTCGTTGGTTTCCAAGAGCTTAAAGATTTTGTTACTTTCTCCTGTTTTCTTTCATCTTTCATGTCAAAGCTGAGAGCAAATTTGCAAAGAATAACATTGGTTGTTTATCACAAACAGTTTGTGGCCAACAACTAACAATTCTTTGCGATTTCATTCTCGTGTTATATTTATTTCAGTAATCAATTAATAATAATAATATTAATAATAATAAATGCAGTCTTATATGGCTCATTTTTAAAGCTCAATGTGCCTTACAATGATTAAACAGAATACAATTAAAATCCCCATCTAACTAATGAAGTTCACAATAATGCTTACTAAAATAAAACGGCTTTAATTTAATTTATTAACTTTGCCAGTCAAGCTGACAGAGCACCACAACAGCTTGCGCCAATTTTTACCCTCCCAACCATGATATACAACAGAAGACAGACCACAACACCGGGAACTACGTGCCCTTTCCTAAAAAGATGAGTTTTCAGCTTGTTTTTAAAACAGGTTAGAGTCTTGGAATTCTTAAGGTCCTCCGGTAGGGAGTTCCACAATTTCGGTGCCACAAAAGTAAGAGCTTTACACCCATAGTTTTCAGGGTTAGGTTTTCGAGGACAGAATAGTGAATGTGATGTTGATCTCAAAGTTTTGTGACAGTTGATACATATCAATTCAAGGCTTAATGTAGTCTGTAGACTGGCCATGTTCATGTATAGTCTTCTTATACATGTACATGTACGTTATTAGGAGAATCTTAAATTCAATCCTCCGTTCTACTGGAAGCCAGTGCAAGATCTTTAGTACAAATATGTAGAGGCATAACATGATCTGAATGTTTAGGCCCATCACAAGACTCGCTGCAGTATTCTGGATTCGTTGGAGTTTATCCCTTTGATACTTAGGAATACCATACAAAAGACAATTATGTACAAGAGTCCATTGTGAGATGACAAGGGCATTAACTAACGTTTCAAGTCCGTCTAGCAAAAGATATTTCCGAATGTGTCCTATTGATTTTATGGCGAGAGTAGATTTCTCACAAATTTCATTGATGTGACTACTAAATGACAAATTATTACCAGTATCCACAGCGATGTATCTAGGTTTTCAAATTTGGGGGTCCTCTGGACCCCTTTTTGAAAAATTTGGGGGTCCATTGCAAAATTTTGGGGGTCCAGCTAATTAATATTCAAGAATTAATATGCGATCTATTGCCTCTTAATTGCTGTTGCAGGACCCTTTCAGATTTCTAAATGCACAAAAATAAAGTCTTACCCCTCCCAACGAATATGTACTTAAAATGATCAATTTCTTTGAAACTGTTGTGCCTGTTGATTCATTGATCAAAATGTATGGGCTGTCAAAGCGGGTGTCTACAAACCGAAGACCGAAGACCGAAGCTCCATCGATCACATTGAAATCCGTATGCTGTAGGAGCTGTTGGCTCCAGTTGATAAATGATCTAGATCTCCACAGAAAAAAAAACAGAACTGAATCTCAATTTTCCGTAAAAGAGCATCATTTATTTTAACTACACTTGAGGCGTAATTTAGGAACAAAAGAGTAAACAAATATTAGCGATCGATGCACAGTTCATCGTCGGCCCGTGCGGCCGTGGCTTCGCCATGGCCAATGTTAATAATCAAGCGATTGAATACATTCAAGTTTCATGTTCAACACGTTAATTATAACACTAACTCCGAAAAAAAGTTGCATAAAATTATATGCAAAACAGACAAGTTACGTGCAAAACAAGAACCGAGACGACGATGACACGTGCGCGCCCGGAATTAATTTTTTTATCAACAGGGTCGCACAAAACAAAAATTTAACATACTTTGCCTTTGGATTCTCTGCTATTTCGCTCACGATAAGCGAGCTAATGCTTGAAATTTACTTGGAAAGCATGCAACAAACTGAACTTGGACCGAAATGTTTTATTATCACTGGCGGCAGATCGAAAGTGTCGCCGATTGCCTCACGTAAAAAACAGCTCAGATCATGTCACGCAACACGTGCGAATTCAAAACTCGACTTCTGAAGCTGGACATAATGGTTGACAAAATGAAATTATTGGACTACGAAAATCTGAAAATAGCAGCTAACCTTGAAATTTAAGGAACTCAATCATTTCTCCGTTGTGAGAAATGGTAATGTTCAATTTCCTTGTGAAATACGCCGTTCGCATGTTTTTCCTGGCGTTGGTAATTTGCATAAACATTCGATTTTTTTTCTGCGTCCAATTGGACCCTTTGTTCCATATTCTATGCGTCCAAAAGGAAAACGAGTGCGTCCCAGGACGCAATGACGCACTCTGGATACATCGCTGTATCCATGATAACACCTAGATTCCTTGCTTTCTTTGTGATGTTCACTTCAGTCCCTTCAAATGTGATGCTGTCACCAAAGGATGGTTGCTTCATAAAACACGATGTAAAATGCAACACCTCATGTCTTCCTACGATTGCTTTAAGCATTTCTGGTGTTCCGTAAGAAAATATGCTCAACGCACTGCTGCAGGGTAGTAAGGTTGCACTTGATTGGTTAGGGTTAAAGGCAATAAATTATATACTTGACTGTTAATTTTGCTAATGGTAAAAATAATTTACTGTGACTTTGTCATGCTTTTTTAGCAGCCAATCAGATTGTACCATTTAATGTGTGGTGTGACTACATGTAACTGATTCAATCCAATTGGCTGCTTTAAAAAAAAGACACGACATTGTGATTTACAACATCATTTTATCCATGAGTCGTTTTCTTCTACACAGGGTAAGTGGGACGTATTTTTGTAGGCTCCCTTGTGGCCTTAGGGGGAGTCCCAAAAGGGCATATTTTGCAACTATGAGGTGCAGATTACCTATCAATGAGGAAATGCTCTTTGTCCCCTTGCCCTCGTTTCTTTAACATGGAGAAATTGCATTTTATTTTGAAGGGGCCAATATGTATAATATATATATGTTCTCAATATACATCTTAATGTTAACTCAGAAAGTACTTTTAAACAACACAAACCAAAGCTTCATGCCAGGAAAAAATGTCTGTTGAGCATACGTAATTAAAGTTACAAACAACAGAGATCAACTTTGAAAAACTGAACAGTTTTCAAAAACCTCAAACACAATACATTTTAATCTTCTTCAATTTTGCTCATCCCTGTCTCCTTTCACATTTGCTGTTTTATTCAAATCTTCCTTCAGTGTTCTAAGTAGTTTTTTTTTTTTTTTTCGGCTTAATTTTGTGAC
>NC_090873.1:18941933-18956933 GCF_036669935.1 Montipora foliosa
TTATAGGTACTAGGCAGCAGCTGGCCAAGGTTAACATCAGTTGCATTAGGGTTGGGTCTACTGATGTTTGTCCTGTAACAGTAGTTAGAAACCTAGGCTCTTGGTTTGATGAGCAGCTCACTATGTCAACTCATATTAGCAAGTTATGCGGTGTTGCCTTTTACCATCTGCATAATATCAAACGCATTCGCGAGTATTTATCTCGAGAATCAACGGAACTGCTTGTCCATGCATTTATTACATCTCGTGTTGATTATTGTAAGAGTCTTCTGTATGGGCTGCCCAACTACCAGCTTAACAAATTGCAGAGAGTTTTGAATGCCTCAGCCAGGCTAGTTTGTAATGCCCCTAGGTTTTGCCACATCTCACCCCTTCTTTGTGGTCTGCATTGGCTTCCTGTTAAAGCCCGGATACAATTTAAGATACTGCTTATTACATTCAAAGCAATTCACGGCCTTGCTCCTAAATATCTATGCGATTTAATAACACTTAAATCGTCCTCATATAACCTTAGATCGTCAGGTAGCATTTTACTTTCCATGCCAATTGTTTGATCGAAGACGTTAGGTGATAGAGCTTTTATGGTAGCAGCGCCAAGGCTCTGGAACTCTCTTCCAAAAAAACTTTGTGAGATTACTAATGTGAACAGTTTTACGGCTCATATTAAGACTTATCTTTTTAGGACTTTATATATAGTGGTGAGCAATTTTATATTCAATTCTTACTTGCATGCATATATATTATTTAGTTTTTATATGCATTATCTTAAATTCTTGTAAAGTAATGCAGTTGTAATGCGCAGCTGATCATTCTCATGTTAAGCTGCGCACAATAAGTTCACAAATTATTATTATTATTATTATTATTATTATTAATATTATTATTATTATTAAAGGAAGGGAGATGTCATATTACGTCATTCCATGTGCTCCCATCGGGCCTCGGGAGCTTAAAGCAGGACTGTGAGCATCAGCCATATTGCCTGCTCGTGTTGTTATGTAGTACCCGTTGCGTTGTTAAATAAAGAACTTAGAAGGCAATATTGTGACAGAGAGTTCTGGTAATTTTCTGTCATGGCTGCAGAATCTCTCACAAGAAGCTTTCATCACACCATTTGAACCTGCTAATGTAGAAGTTGACTCCAAAAAAAGTCAAGTAAGCCTCTGGTGTTCTGTTTCACAAGTCTCCCAGACGAGATGATCCTGAAATTCTTTCAAGAAGCTTATCTCTTACTGGAAGGTCTGCTACGGCAGATATTGCTTCACATCTGGCTGCATTTGAAAAATGCTAATGCAATATTAAACAACCGACCACATTCTGCTCAACCTGCAAAGGAAGTTTCACATTCTTACGATAGCTTTCAATATAAAAGTGGCTCCAAAAGGAAACCATCTTCCAGGGTTGTCAGCAATGGATTTAATGAGCATGGAACAATTATTGATCAGGACAATAAAGAAAGGTTGTCAGCGCAAGTACACATTCTTGACAACAATTTGCATAACATTGATCAAGATCATCACTATACTCCAGTTGGCCAAAAAAAATTATGCCACTGAGTTAAGTAAAGATTCCAAAGAAATTCATTCCCTAAAAGAACAACAACAGCAAGATGTTCTGAAGCAGCTTGAAGCTCATGAAAAGCAAAAGCTAGAGCTTGAGAGACGACTTATGGAATTATCATTTAGAGGGATCAATCATGGAACACCAGATGGTGAAGAGCTAGGCCAAGTGCTCGCGAACTCGTGTGGAGAAGTGTCGGCTGGTTTTACCAACATAACAAGCATTACAGCATCTTTCACATTAAAAAGATTCCTGGCTTTGAAAGTAGTGAAGACTAACCTTAGTCTTCACTACTTTCAAAGTCAGGAATCTTTTCAATGTGAAAGATGCTGTCCCTGTAGGGCTTTGCACACGTGTGGTCTATAAAGTTGTAATGCTTGTTATGTTGGTGAAACCAGCTGACACTTCTCCACACGAGTGTGCGAGCACCTACTTTCAGACAGATCTTCGAACGTTTTTAAACATCTGCAGAGTTCAGAATTTTGTAGGGCATCCTGCACACCGGATTGCTTCGAGATCCTGGACTCTGCAGCCACTAAGTACCAAGTGAAGCTTAAGGAATCCATCTTTATAAAATGGGACAAGCCTGATCTCAACCAGCAGGTGAAACACATTAACCTAACTATCTCCCTGTAAAGAACTAAGCGTCACTCATTTCAAAATTTTTGTTTTGTTTTGTTTTAGTACGCAATATTGACAACGCAATGTAATGAACTTTGTAAGATCGCACACGCTTTAAATTCAATGGCGATTTCAAAATATGTAACACTGAAGATGACGGATGTACCATTGAAACATGTCTGGAAAATTAAAGAAAGTTGTTATGTTTATACGACTAATTAAATTTTTAACTTTAATTTCAAGTGAACCAAAGTTTACCAGTCACCTTTACCTTGTCAGCAAGGTCACTAGTAAGAGCAGCTACTACATGTATCAATAATAACTTAACATGTAGATCCCTGTCTGTGTGTGCTTTATTTAATGTCCCACAAAATTTATGAAGAAGGGTCATTTTAAGAGAAGACTTGAGAGCCTAACCATTTCCAGATCTGCAGACAAGGGCAGCACGTTCTTTGTCCTCAGTTATTTAAAGGCACTGGTCGTTGGTTTTCTGGATTTTGAACCCACAATCTCCCTCTTGGTAGTCATAGTCAGATACTTGCACAACTGAACCTATCGGTTGGGTACAATGTATTTGAACTTTCTTCATGAACCTCAACATAATAACCTTGTACTAAAAAATGAACTAACAATAATTATTAATTTTGAGCATAGTTCATTCTCTTTTAAAAGCTTAAGTGGTGCACAGTATTCTCTGTGGACAAATTAATTCCCAATCAGTCATTCTTTCCCCTCAACCTAATGATGTTGCACGTGTTAATCATCATTTTGTTCTTGTAATTTAGTGTTTTGCTTTACACATTTAGCTCACCCAAGTCTACAAGACATGGACTATCATCAACCCCAGCTCCTGAAGCATCTCCCGTCCTGTTAGTGGATGGTGCCACTCCTCGTGGCGTACCTTTTGACTATGAATCAGTGGCATCAAAAGTTGTCGTTGTCAGAAACTACAATACTTCAGCAGAGCAGCCTTCATCAGATATACAATCTGACTTGATAAAGGTGAGATGATCAATATTCTTTTTAAAGGTATTATAATAATGCACCCAGCCCGAGTTCCACCCTGGGGAGTCAGGGAGTGAGGTCTTGTTAATAGATTGGTATTTCTTTATGACATAAAGGACAAAGATATTGAATTGGATCAATGGTCCTCAGCATTTGTCCTTAAAAAGACCTTAAATTGCTCATGTTCATGTACTCTTAATGCTCAGGTATTTCTTCAGTAACTGCTTACTTTTGAAAACCTTGACTGTACTTTGTTTTTTTTTGTGTTTCATGTTTTCTTTTGTCTAGTTCTGTAATCATTATGATAATAGGTATTACAGTAACTAGAGTAGTAGCTATGTATTGCTAAGTGCTAACGAAACAGTCAATGTAATACATAATTTGTAGATTAGTATCAGAGTGCCATTTTTGGACCCAGTAGTAGTTGTTACAGTAATTTATTATTTCAAAGTACTACAACTCAGCTTATCTAAGTTAACAATGACACAATAACAATAGAAATGTACATGTAATTGAAACCCTTGCACTCTTTGTATCTCAAACTACCGGTACACCAATGATAAATGTCATCATGTTTTGTATACAGCAATTAAGTTGGATAAAATCAATCCCATGTACAAAATCGCCAAAGTGTTTTCAGTGTGAAACATGCGATGGGTAATCAAACTGTCTGCACATGAAAGTTGTTTCACTTGTAGAATTTGTATTTTGCAAGATACATCTCCATGAATTATAATTATGTCAAATTGATCGTTTAATTGTGTACTTTACAGACAATATTATTTCCTTTGAAAATTTAATTAAATTGTTCTCGACTCAATGGTCACAAAATGAAAAACAAACTGTTGACGTGGGCCAAAATTTACTACAGCAGCCGATAAGAAGATGTATGCTGGTTCAGTCTAGAGCTTGTTCGCTCAATATGGAATGTGCTGGTTTGAAAGTAAATATTAAAGAACACTCAAGGCAAGCGTACACAACACAATCGTCAGAGAGATGGGAAAAAAATGTGTTTTCTCTCACCTTCAAATACAGGATCATACATACCCATGTGAACCATGTCTGTCTAATGACATCATACATCCAAACACATGCTTTTATTGGTTCTTGAAGTCACATGATAAGTGGCCTGTGTTCCCTTACAGTACATTAAATTTTTGCTCCGGAATACCCAAAATTTTTTCTGCATACACAACACTCACGCTTCGGATCTGTTAAGGCTGCCGCCTCGTCAGCCTCACGTCTTAGCTCGGCTGACTCATTGGCAGTTATATTCATTGTCAGTAACCAGACATCTGAAAATTGTATTTACTCTGACTAGTTATCTAAAGAAAACCGAGTGTAAGATATGGGTTTTGGGTTAAATGTATGCTTTGATGTGTTAATTCACAAGATTATTCTTTGGGATGTTTATTTTATAAACTGCTAAAGTTGCAATACGTTTTTATGAAGACTTGGCAAAGAACTAAAAAATATGTTAGACTAAGTTGAACTTTTTTCAAGTTGCCAAGCTTCAGCTGAAGAGACCACTGAACAGTTCCACATGTATTATACCAGCAAGGAGATGTTGATAAATAAACCAAGATTTATTAGAAATCTGGTTATATCAAGTTGTTCTCTTGAAATCCAAATTGAATCAAACTGCATTTGATAACTTGTCAACATAAAAAGCTAGAATTGGAGTTTTATTCTATGCAAAAATTGTGCCATAGAAGTGATTGTCCCTTTTAAGTCTTGAAGAAGTAACTTGAATATTGCTGTGATCATTTAAGTTGCAGTCTGGATTTTTCTCATGGTACTTGCTTGCCACCTTTGAAATTGGGATGAAAGTACTGTACTTGGATTGTGTCTTTATCAAGTGATGATGAGTCCTTGTTCAAAAGCAGATAAACTTACCTATTTTACACCTGCCTTTAGTTATAACTTAATGAGGTCATTTCTGTTTTCACTGATTTTTTTAACATGTACTTCTGTGCAATGAAAGGTGTTTTAGTGTGGAAAGAGTTAACCACAGCTCAGCTTGCATGTAAACTACTGGACAGAAATGCCTGTTTTCACATTCAAAGTAAGTTGAAAAGGTTGACTTGTGTCTACTTTTAGACCAGATCAGATTTACCAGACCATTGCAACCTTCTTTTGACTATTTACATATATTTCATGGTCATTGAGGGGAACCTTTTTCAGACCATCACTGTTTAACCTTTTATTTGTCTGGATCTTTTCCCCGCCCTCGTAAATCTAAGAAACTTGTTTACGCATACAGAAAGGCAGATTGGGAATATTTAAAATCGCTGTTTACACATACACCGTGGCATTGTGCATATTTTGACGACAACTTGGATGATAACTGGCAGGCGTGGTTGGATTTATTCTTTGCGGCAGTGGATCAGTGTATTCCGAAGCGGCGACGCAACAATAAATTTAATCCTCCTTGGATTTCAAAGGAGCTCATTAAGCTTTGTAGGAAGAAAAAATCTCTTTTCAGGAGGGCAAAGCGAGTAAACTCGGATCTCTTGTGGATGAGGTATCGCACTTTAAATAACTCTGTTAAGAAAGCGTGTAACGAGCCAACGAGCTTGCTTCTAACAACAATCCCAAGCCGTTTTGGAGCTTTGTGAAATCTATGCGTAAAGGGTCAAACAATCTCGTTTCACTTAATGTTGACGGCGTTACTCTCTCAAATGATCTTAGAATTGTTGAAAGTATGAATAAATTTTTCTCCTCTGTATTTACATCAGAGAACTGCGATAATTTTCCCGAATTTGAATATGTTACTAACAGTAAACTTTCAAACATTCTTTGTGACACAAAGGAAGTAGAAAAGCTGTTAAAAAATTTAAATATCTACAAGTCGCCTGGACCTGACAGTCTCTATCACCTCGCATTCTGAAGGAATGTGCGAGTGTTTTGTCATCACCTCTGTGTTTTTTCTTTAACAAATCATTTTCAACAGGCAAACTGCCACATCTCTGGAAACTCGCTAATATCACACCTTTGTTCAAAAAAGGCAGTAAGACTGACAGGAATAATTATCGCCAGATCTCATTAACATCAGTAGTGTGCAAGATTGCGGAGAAAATCGTTAAGTCTCGAGTGATGGATTTTTGGCAAAACATAAATATTTTTAACCCGAACCAGTTCGCTTACATGGAGGGTCGATCAACGCTTTCGGAGATTCTTTCTTGTTACGATGATTGGGCGAAATCACGTAACAACAGAAAGCCAACCGACATTGCCTTTTTGGATTTTTCCAAGGCGTTCGACAGTGTACCGCATGAGCGTCTTCTTTTCAAGCTCGAGCGTCATGGTATCGACGGCAGCGCTCTCCAGTGGTTTCGAAATTTTTTAATTGGCCGGATGCAACGCGTCGTCATACGCGGTACTTGCTCGTCCTGGTCTCCAGTTTTATCAGGTGTACCCCAAGGAACAATCCTAGGACCTGTTTTATTCATCTTATATGTAAATGACATTTCATCGGGAATTTTATCAACGGTTAAACTGTATGCGGATGATACCAAGGTTTATAGAGAGATCTCTGACATAGCTAGAGAGACAGTCATTCTTCAGTCCGACTTATTCCACCTTAAGAGTTGGTCTGAGACCTGGCAGTTAAACTTCAACGCGAACAAATGTGAAATTATGCAGGGAAGTGACACATAATCGTGATAAATCTGTTCCAAATTACTCCCTCGTACCGCGTGGAGAACGTCTCAGCTCAGTGAGTACTGTAAAAGACCTCGGCATCACAATCTCCCATGATCTCTCGTGGACTTTACACGTTGTCGAGGTGGTCAATAAGGCCAATAAAGTTCTCGGTCTAATCAAGCGAACAATCGGTTCTGTAAACAAAGAAATCTTTTCCACAATGTATAAGGCTCTTGTGAGACCAATCCTCGAGTACGCTTCCCCTGCATGGTGCCCTTACTTGGTTAAGAATATTGTTCTCTTAGAAAAAGTTCAGAGAAGAGCTTCTCGATTGGCCTTAGGCCAGCGAAGGGGAGAGATGTCATATGAAGATCGCTGTAAACTGTTGCGTTGGTCGCAGTTGACTGACAGAAGACTGTATTTTTCTTTGATTGAATGCTATAAACTTGTATTTGGATTGAATAGTCTTTGTTTTCGTGACTTTTTTGAGTTCGCGACAAAACGTACCAGGTCCAATCATAACTACAAACTACAAGTTAAATCGGCGAACTGTAATTGTTATAAATATTCATTCTTCGTTAAAATTATTCGCGAATGGAATGACCTGCCTGCCAATGTTGTTGAGGTAGGAAATTTGAGACGTTTTAAAATAGCTCTTAAATCATACATGTGTATTTCTTAGGTTCCACTTATAAACATATATATATATATTTTTGATTTTTATTTTGGAAGTTTATTTACATAGGGTTAACCTCCTAAACTTCCTTTTTAGGGTATTACTTGTATTTATTTGTTTATGATACCTTAAATAAAGCATGTATGTATGTATGTATATGTATATGTATGTACTACAGCTGTTTGATCATCACTTGGATCACCAGTTGTCTGATCACGTCTGTTGGACAGACTACATCTCTTGGAGTTTTCACTCCATGTACCTTATGTTTTCCCTGGTTTTTATTATGAAACTCCCACTGAATCTTATTATTCCTTAAGATATGCAAGCTTTCATTCTCCCACTGAATTAGCATAGTCACAGTGAAAATTTGAAGACCGTAGTTACTGTATGTTGTGTTAAAGTATAAAGATAATGATTGACACACTAGGTCTATCCTTTTCACCTTTCTGTAAAGCAATACTAAAACAATAAGCTTAGTTGTTGTTTGTGGAATTTCAATTTTAGAGTTACACTCTACAGGGGTGCCCTTCAATGATCCATGTTTGTTTTCTGAAAGCTTTGATTGAATTGTGGGTACCATACATGATGTTTTATTTTTTGGTATCTCCTGAACAGCGAAGTGTGTCATTGCCATTATACAATACAGGTACCTGTACATTAAGGGCTCTTCTTACACTTCAGTGAAGCGATCAGTGATCTCATATAAAAAGGACAGGAATGCTCGTCATCTCGCTTCAGGGTGTAAATTTCGGATTTTAGTCTTACCTAATTAAGGTGTTCTAGGCAAAACGCAATGTAGCCATGGAGCTCTCCTTTAGGGTTGCGCGTGAAGAAAGATAAAAGTGTATAGTTACACTTTTACATTTCTTCACGTAGGTGAAAGTATTAGATGACAATGTCTGTGCCATTAGTAAAAGTCACGGTATGTTTTAATATGGTCTCTTTTAGGGGTCAAAAAAAGCCTGGGCCACGCCTAAATTGGTCTACTATAGGGGTTTAATTTAAAATTTCTGATGAGCATCCCTCCCCATTTCTGCTTCAAAAAATTAATAGGTTTAAGTCAGAAACTAATTATGTCTAAGAAGACTGTTCTTTATTCCCCTTTAAAGAACATCTTAATTTTTTTTTATTTGTGTGTAGAACTTTTATGATTTCAGAATGCCATGTGATTTTGGCTGTCACGTAAATTATTACTAGAGTAGGATTGTCAAAATTAGCCAGTTTCCAGGAAAAAAGTAGCCACCTTCAGGGCATCCGCTGGCTACTTAGCTGCAGTGTTTCTCAAAAGATTTTGTCTTTTTTCAACTCGCCAACTATTTTTCCTGAATGGCCTGAATAGTTGCTTGCTGCCAGCTAACAACAAGACTAAGACGTAAGAACGAAGACCCCAGTCTTATCTTTTGTACTACACAATTTAAGAGCATGGTCTTTGTTACTTTTCATAGTACAAGACTTCCAGTTCCTTTCCTGTAATGTCCACTGTTTACAAAGGGTCTTAGCTTATGTACAACAACAACAACTAAGACTAGGTTTTAGTACCAAAATTAAGACCCCAGGGTCTTAGGTCTAAGGCCTTAGATTTTGAGAGTGTTAGTTTTCACGACACCTTTTAATAAATGTATCTCTTTTCCACAAATAATGAATCCTGTTAAAAATTTTTGTCAGAATTGCTATTCACATCAGCACCATTTCCCTTAGAAAACTCAAACGCACATTGTCAAATGGCGACGCAAGTTAATAAGTTTAGATACATTTTGTACATTTTCATTGGCAGAGAAAACTACATGTAGTCACAATGATGAGTGGATTAAATATGTTGTCCAACAACAATGTGAGTAAAATTCTTATTACAATTTGCTTCTATCTTTGAAGCATGACAGATTTTGCACAAACTTTTACTTTTTAAACGCTAATGATTTGTCCGGTTATGTATCATTTTTGACCAATGAAACGTTGGCAGTTATGTTGTGAAATTGACAATGTTTTTGGTGGCATATCAACATGTTTTGTTGCATGCTCTTCAACTTTTCACATTTTTTGTAAGAGCATCTGGGTTTTGGTTGGCCTGTCCTGACAACGTCTCTGCTTGTTTTGCAAAGTTAAACAAGTTTGGAAGGATGTAAATTACATGTACCCCTCTGGATTCGCTTTAGAGGAAGATTTCAAATGCTCCACGAAATACAGAAGTGTGTGTATCCAGAATACCCTAGAGAGAGAAATATTTCCTCCTCGATCTTTCCAATTTCACTTTAGTCTCGTGTATTTTTTTCTCATAATAGCTAAATCATGTATCTTTTCTGTTCTAATTTTTCTTTACTTCTCAGTAATGATGTATCTTTCAAATGGAGTTTTATCTAATCATCACACAAAAGCGTTTTTCTTCAGTCTTTTTAGTTTCTTGCTGTTCATTATCGTTGCAAAGAAAGTCACTTTTCAGACAAGCCCGGGCCTTGATACAATCTGAAATAACGAAAGCTGCATGGATTAGTCCTTTTAAGAAGATTGGTTTTCACACTAGATAACGACCCCTCGAACGATAGTGGCTTAATCTGCAATGCTTAGAACTCATGGAAGATAAATGTTTGCAACTCTTCAGAACTTCAAGGCAGATTCATAAATATCTCTACTCTCACGCAAAACCTGAAAATGTAAAGAGGATGTAAACAAAATATACTGGTATGTTGCCAAAAATATTGTCACTTTCATGACATAACTGCCAACATTTCATTCGTCAAAAGTGACACATAACCGTACAAACCACTAATATTGAAAAGTAAAAATTTTCACAAAATTTGTCACGATTCAAGGATTGACACAAATGGTAGTATTATTTAATTCATATTACTACCTTAACTAAAGATATCCCAACCCTTACTCAAATTACTTTATTAACGGGAGTAAGTTTTAACGGTTTTCAATTTTGCTAGTGTTTTTTTCTGCTGCAACTTATTTTTGCGGATTAAGTACATCCGCAAAATCTTCAAAAATTAAAGCCCGCGAAATAAAAGTGCTACACCGTAACTCCCGGCTTTTGCGATACCACTGATTTGGTGCAAACGTAAACGAAAAAAAAGACTTGACCTGTCAACAGATTAGACTGAAAAGAAGAGAAATTATGAAGCGGAAACAACATGTTTAGTCCTTCCTTAGTGTTTGGCATAAACGTTTGCTTAGGGCAACTGCAGACATGCATGACATGCAGGAAAACGTCCGTCAGAGTAATTCGCAGTTAATTTTTTTGCAGAGTATTTCACTTAAGGGCTAAGTCACCTTATTTTAAGATGTTCTGGGAAAATCTTTAGTTAATCGCGAGTTAAAAATCGAAAATGCTAATGTAGAATTTCCTTACCGATAAAATTGTCGTTACATCACAAACGAAATGGTTCTGAGAAAAAAGCGACCTTTATCGAGGCGATTTGTCATAATTTTGAAAAACGTCGGGTCGACCTCTTTCAAGATTACCCAAATGTAATCCGTTTCAATCTTGTACATTTATGTCCATCCGTGTTTCTCTTTCCTTTTGCAGTATTACTTTTATGTTGTTCAACAGTTTTAAGTGGTTATTGCAATGTTTCATTCTACTACTTTGGGTGTTTTGAGAAAAAAAGGAAAGGAAAGCAACTTATTAAGTGTCTAGTCGTTCTAGCGCTGTAGCACTAATTGGGGGAACTGTAAACTGAAATTAACAGTTAATGCAAATCAAGGCAAATATTCAGGAGATGGGAAAACCGGAGTACCAGAACCAGAGTAGAGAACCAACAAACTCAAGCCACATATGACGCCGAGTCTGGGAATCGAACTCAAGCCACATTGGTGGGAGGCGAGTGCTCTCATCACTGCACCATCCCTGCACCCCAAATCATGGAATTATATCATTTTGAGTGACATAGCCCCTTTAAAGAAGAAAGGAGTGAGTTTCTCTCAAGAGTGTGTTTTGTTATCTTTGAACTGAATTTATTACCAAAGCTTATAAGAGAAAAAACCTCAAAACGGGACACGACATTACATAATAATTCAACATGTGAACGTGTGTGCCAAAGAGCCGTTGCTGGCATGACGGCTGGGTGACCCCTCAAATGATCGACATCACCCCCCTCCCCCCCACTTAAAAAAATTACTGGAACGCTACTGTTCAATACCACCCAACTCAGTGCCTTGTGTTTTTGTGTAACACGTAGCACAGGCAACCCAGTTCACGCTCATGGAGCATCTAGTTTGACCTTTATTCCAAAACCTATCAGACTGAGCCCTACCAAGGGCTCATTGTCTAAAAGGGGTTCATGTGCACATCTTGTTCATTTTTAAAAATCCAAACAGCATTGAAAAAAAGTGTTTCTAATTCTTCCAAAACGGTGCTTTTTGTTTAACTAAGAGAATTAACTAGAAATGTATAATCAAAATCAGTATCATTATTTATATATGAATATTATTATTTTTAGATAGACAACTACATAATGACTGACCAATCGAATGCTCCTCTGCTCCTCATTGGCAATGCTGGCTCTGAAAAATCAGCTATCATGGCAAAGAGTGCCAATGACACCATAGCTAAAGCTGGCAGAGGGGAACTGATGAGTGCAAGGTAAATTTATGTAAACAGTTTATCTCTGTGTGAACAAAAAAGTGTGGAAATTGGTTTGAAAGTAAATTGATTGAAAATGTTGCAAACACCTAATAGGCAGCTCTGTAAAGAAATTATGGTTCTTTTCCATCAACAACCTCTACATGTTGGTCCACTCAAAAGCTATGCCCCGTTTAACCGTTTCCCACCTGAAAGTGAGACTTAAAAGACTTTACTCGTCGATTTGCTGCTTCAGGGGTGAATTGGTTAAAAGGCGAGTCCAAGGGTAACTTTTGCTTTTGCCCTCTGCCTATCTTCATGGAAGTATGGCATCGTAAGCATTGACGACAGTCATTTTTTTCCAATGTTTCATCGCTGTTTGCTTGTTTTCTTGTTTGATTGCCAAGTTTGAAACAAATTTTGTCTTGACCCCTCACTCCCTTGTTTTTGCAGTGGTTGTCGAGTGTTTCTCCACTTTGTGGGTGCCACGCCAGGATCAACTGATTTAGCTTTCTTCTTGCAATGGTTATCAAGGGAAATCAATGTGTCAAAGGTAAAAACAAGTTGTTTTTGTATTGTACATCAAATCAAAAAAGATGGAGACAATCCAGTAAACCAATCAAAACTCGAAGAAATTACACGTAGCCGACACAAAGCGCAGGAAAATGTGCACGCACGATTGGTTTTGGTGTCACTTCTGATTGGTTGACAAAATGGTGCGAGAACTTTGAACCAATCACTGAGTGAAGTAATGCAAAACCAATGCAATTTCGACACTCAATTGAAAACCGCTGTGAAAATTGTACTCTATGGTTCATTAAAATTCTTCCAAACTTCAGACGGATGACGGTAAGATCCAGTATTTAACCCGGTGGCTCCCAGAGACTCTTTCCCCGAATGTGAAGGTGGTGTTATCCATGATCAGTGACACAGAATGCCATCGTCTCCTGAGATCGATAATTGGCAGTGCTAATCACCCTTTACTTGCAGTCTTGAGGACTGAATTACGAAGGGCGCAGCTCACGATATCGGGCTGAAAGCATACGAGGGCGCCTCTGGCTGCCGCTATACAGTCTATGTTGATGACGGAGCACAGCGCCACAGCTAGATGTTAATTAGCTGTGAGTCGATTTTGATGAGGGAGAAAAACACTCGAGTCAGGTTGCATGAGGTCGACTGAAACTCAGCCCACATGCAAGCCGGGGCCAGAGTTGAACACCGGCAAGCAGTGGTGGGAGGCTCGATAGATAACCACTAAGCCACCTTGCCTCCCTACAAAAAAGGTCCTCGGGAAATCACTTGTGGGCAACTGGATTACCATTTTAGAAAGGTACAGGATGCTGCTGTACAAGTTACACTTTTCCCAACTATTTGCTGTTATTCTGAATTTATCAATGACTTCTAAAGATGAGGGTTTTTTCTATTCTGTAAATGGTTTTTCAAATGCCAGATCAATTTATGTGCAGAAACCCAACGTAGTTAGATGCACACCCATTTTGAGTAGACGCAGTACTCGGGTAACTTGGTCTTTTCGGGTTTACTCTGTGTTTGGAACGAAGGGGAATGGTATTCAATTTATTTTTCTTCTCTCTTGGTCGTCTTGATTTGCGTTATTTGTTAATTTCAGTTTCCAGTGTCCCCAATGAGTGCTCCAGTGCTAGAACGACTAGACATTTAAATAAAGTTCCTTTCCGTGTAGACCATGTGAGAGCCTTAGCCCTACGAATGGAATTGGGCCCACACAAGGACAGAGAAAAACTGACCACAAATAGTTAATTCTGTTGAAATATAAGTGCTACACGGCCGACGTTAGCAAGAACGTAACCCTTCTTTGTGTTTGAAAACAAGAGCAGACTGAATGAACGCAAAAAATAGACCGCGATAAACTCGAATCAGATGGAATACACTTCCTTTTGATGGGACGCCATTGCGTCACGGAATCAGAACTGCGGAAAAGGTAGTCTTAAAATAGTTCGGTCTGTAAAAATGCCGTGACATAGGCTTAGAATGGGAGTTGTTCGCTCCAAGTCATGTGCTTGTGAGCAGAGCTCCCACGAGTCTTCTATAGCGCAGTGGTTGAGAATGTTTCAAAGCAAAGGAGCGCTCGGGTTTTTACGAGTATTCCCATGTCACCATCGAGAAACATCCTTTCAAGGATGGTTATACATTCCACTTCATGTTTCTCTCTGTTGTGTTTGATTAGATGCTGAATAGGTCATTTGAACTGTGCTTGAAGACGTATGGTGAGAAGCACATGCTAATGTTGAGGCTTAATTTAAACATTGGAATTCTCAACGAAGATAACAGAGATCTACAAAAAGCCTACGATTACGTTGTCAAGTGGCATGAAACTTGTCTTGAGGTGAGGAATGATTTTCGATCATATTATTTTAAGAGATGAGGTGTGGCGAAAACGTCATACCACGAATTCACTAACGAAAAGCAAGAAAGTGGAGTATGGCTGCCTGTTTTTTTATCTTCATCTCTAGTGGGCAGGATGGAAGGGAAAATAACAGATTTATGCTGGGAACTATGCCATATTAGTATTCTCGTTATAATATGTTGTTCTCTTGGCTTTTATTAATTGTGGGTATTTTGTAAGAGCGTCAGATCTGGTGATCTCACAGTCTACTCGGAACGTCTACTCGCGAAAGGTTAGTCGTCAAGGTAATCAAAGCGAACGGATAAAGCCAACGGATACTTTTTGATACATAATCCAGAATAGTTAATGAATTGTACCTCTCAAGAGTATCGGAGTATGGTTTTTGAGGAGAGCGAAAAACCGGAATACCCGGAGAAACAGCTCTCGGAGAAGAGTAAAGAACAAACGAACAAAGTCAACCCACGTGTGACATGTGAATCGAACCCGCGACACTTTGGTGGTTCAGGTAGGAGGCGAATGCTCTCACCACTTTGCCGCATCCCTGCT
>NC_090873.1:18966933-18981933 GCF_036669935.1 Montipora foliosa
TCGTTAAACGCTAGTTGTAAAAAAAATATGAATTGAGAACTGAAAGTACAGGGCAAAAGATTATACAGACCAAATTTTAAGCACTAACCTTTTACAGAAGATGCCCGACAGCGTTTTCAATTTTTCCATATCTGTCTGTAATTTTTCCACGCGAAATTTCAGTAACAATTACAGACAAATGTGAGAATGATATACACAGTAAATGAAATGGTGACAATGGAACCAACTGGAAACTCGGAAAAATCCAAGCCCCAGATGGGATTCCAACCAACGACCTCCGTGATCTATTCGGAGGTAGTAGCCAAAACGCGGGGCCGGGGCCGGGGTCGGGGTCGGGGTCGGGGTGCCTTTTTTTTCCATTTTTTTTTTGTTTCAATTTTTGTCGTTATTCTTCTGTACGGTTGTTTTCGAATTTCCTTCATTTATGGTGGACATTAGTCAAAAACGTTAAGGAACTTACGGAAGCTATGAAAGTTCTTGAGAGACATCTTAGCTTTTTTTCTCGAAATCGGACTTCGTTTTTTTGTGTGTGTGTGTTTTAAAATCGAAGTTGGTTTTTGCGAGCATCTGACTTAGTCTTTCCGAAAATGGGAAATTTCCGAAGATGCTGAAATTGGAGTTTATGAAATATACGCCAACTGCCAGAAACACTGAAGACTCGCTGAGCTTCTCACTTTAAAATTTAGCATTGTAATTAAGAAAAAAAAAATCGCAGTTCCACGATGATCGTCACGCAGTCACGCAATGTTCTCATTTGCTTTTCTGTTCGTGTTGATGCCATGTTGTTGTCTGTCTTTACTACAAACGGTTTGTAGTAAAGCCAGAGTTGCACGGGAACTTGCTAGTCAATTCTATTCGGACGTCAAGGGATCGAATACAATATCACGATAAAAAACGCGACAACATTGAGAACAATTTTGCAAAAATAAGCAAATGAGAACGGGTGTGTGACGAGTATCGTGGAACTTTGGCTATGTTCAGTTTCGTTTTAATTGTATTGCGGAGAACTTCAAGGTTTTTAAGAAGTAAACATTAAAATGTGGTTTTAAAATGTGGAGCTCATCGAGTCTTCAGTGTCTCTAGGAGTTAGGGTATATTCCCCACAAAAACTCCAATTTCAATCTGAAATTCTCTTAATTTCGAAAAACAAACAAAGATGTCCCTTTCGTAGCTAATTTCCACCATAAATGAAGGAAAGATGCCAAACATTCGAATATAACATTACAGAAGAATAACGGCCCCGACCCCGACCCCGACCCCGACCCCGACCCCGACCCCGGCCCCGGCCCCGGCCCCGGCCCCGGCCCCGGCCCCGGCCCCGGCCCCGGCCCCGGCCCCGGCCCCGGCCCCGCGTTTTGGCCACTACCCTATTCGGATGCTCTAACCACTGAGCTACTGGAGACTCTTTGAGCAAGGTCAAAATGTGGGTTTTGACTCGACCTGCATCACGCAGCTACAGAGTCAAATAACGACAGCATTGCTCATAACTGCATCACGCAGTCACATTAAAGCATATCTACGATGCAGCCAAGGCAACCAACCACCCAAGTGAGCAAATGTGAGAATGATATACACAGTAAATGAAATGGTGACAATAGAACCCACTGGAAACTCGGAAAAATCCGAGCTCCAGATAGGATTCGAACCTACGACCCTCCGTGATCTAGTCGGATGCTCTAACCACTGAGCTACTGGAGACTCTTTGAGCAAGGTCAAAATGTGGGTTTTGACTCGACCTGCATCACGCAGCTACAGAGTCAGATAACGACAGCATAGCTCATAACTGCATCACGCAGTCACATTAAAGCATATCTGCGATGCAGCCAACCAACCACCCAAGTGAGCAAATGTGAGAATGATATACACAGTAAATGAAATGGTGACAATAGAACCCACTGGAAACCGGAAAAATCCGAGCCCCAGATGGGGCTCATAGATATGCTTTAATGTGACTGCGTGATGCAGTTATGAGCTATGCTGCCGTTATTTGACTCTGTAGCTGCGTGATGCAGCTCGAGTCAAAACCCACATTTCGACCTTGCTCACCATAGAGTCTCCAGTAGCTCAGTGGTTTAATATAGAGCATCCGACTAGATCACGGAGGGTCGTGGGTCAGTCGAACCCCATCTGGGGCTCGAATTTTTCCGAGTTTCCAGTGGGTTTTATTGTCACCATTTCATTGACTATGTAATTACAGACAAAGGTATGGAAAAATCGAAAACGCTACCACGCAGCTTTTACTGCGCCTTTTAATAACATGCGGACTTTTAAATTCAAAGGTCAACCGACAAATGCGTTTTTCGCTACCGTCAATCAAAAGCTCGGCGGCTCCTCCCAGCTTCCGACTATGTTGACTGAACTGGGCTCAACGATGCGATTTGATTACTGTGCGCTCGACAGTAGTCGGAAGCTCTGAGGAGCCGCCGAACATTTGATTGACGGTAGCGAAAAACGTATTTGTCGGTTGACCCTTGAATTAAAGAGTCCGCATGTTATTGAACGGCGCAGTAACGAAGGCTAGGCCCTAAAAATTGGTCTGTTTTGGTCTTTACCCTGTACCTTCAGTTCGCGATTCATATTTTTTTTAGACTGACAAGAAGATCTTTTAGATCTTAAAACCGCGCTTTGAAAATTTATCTGTTTTCTTACCACTATAGTCGCAACGTAGTACACATTCCAAAGCAGTCTTGTCTGTTGATTCACTATGACTATAGACACAAAATCACCTGAAAATATTGAAGGGCCGCAGCCAGGATGGAACATAGTTAAAATTTAAAAAACGATCTCTGGCTAAAATGATTAAAAAACTACGAGCTTTCGACTGCCCGAACTGCAGTCTTCGACGGGTAAAATGAATGATAAGAAATCGATGAGAAAATTTAAATAAAAACGTACATTGCAAAATGATGAGAATGTAGAAAATTTATGAATATTTGTTAAAAAGAATGTTGTATTGTCCAGGTAAAGGGCACGAATTGTTATCTGCGTTGGGTGTCACTGTGGTATGCCACGCTTTGGCCGCAGAAATCACCTGTTCAATCTGTAGCACAACTGACAACAACGACTGCACACGAACCTATTGCACTATCACTTATAGCCGAGGTGAAATCTCCGAGGAATCTCCGATGACGTAATGGTCTTAATTAATCTGGAACTGTCATCAGGATATCTATGGGTATGAACGATACGATAATAACACTTTTAACAACTTACAGCTTTCTTTCCTAAAAGTCGCGATTAAATTTAATTGGTTTTTTATACGAGTAAAGGCCTAGCAAAGTAGTCACACGCGTCACTTAATTTAAGAATTGCGTTATCCACGGCTATCTTTAGTACGATTCGCTCTGACGAAGGGCTCTGACAAAGGGCTAACGCTCGAAACGCTCTTTGGATTCGCTCTGACGAAGGGCTAACGCTCTGGATTCGCTCTGACGAAGGGCTAACGCTCGAAACGTCAGCTTTTAGAATCCCTGTACGGTGGCCAATTTACATTATCAACTCCGTTGATAAAACCAAATTTTTGTATATCTTTAGTACGGTAGTTATTTCCCTACCAATGAAAGTTGAAACGTCGACACATTCCATGGATGACATAATAATCTTTTATGTATTCAATACTCGCTTCGAATCAACCGCTTAAATAACACAAAAAGGCAATCATCGCGCAGAATGCCTGGACATCATGAATAATTCATAATCACTGAAGCGGCAAATTCGAATGCGATCGCGCTCTGAAGAGCCATAAATTAGAGAAGAATGGGTCGAAACTAGGCAACTAGGGTTCACAAAATTCACTTTCCCGAGTCTCAGAAATGATAACTTCAAGGTTCACGCACGGCTTCTTGAAAATCAAGGATTAGTTTACAATTTGCACTAAAAAAGAATGAAATCGAGGAAGTAGAAGTTTTCAGTTTTTCCACTTGAATATACGGAAAATTTTGCAAATTTTCGTATAGACAGTAATTTTGGAGAGCAATTTTGGGAAAACTAACATACCTACTAGACTTTCACGCACGGCAAATGGCAGATGAGTCTGTCCTTGAAAAGAATCCGTTTTAATTACGAAATTTGTTCACGAGGAACCTTTCTGTTTTTCAGTTTGAAAATTATTAGTCGTAGTTTCATTTGAAAATGGCGCGTTTAGAGCTGGCGAGCTATTGTTTTCAGCCCAGACATGAATAACAATGCCTGTCAAATGAAACAATGCCTATTGGTGAAAACCACTCTGCAAGAAAAAACTATTCACATCTACCGCGAATTTTAAGAATGCCATGAGGATCAGCTGTTTTACCAAGAGATTATAATCTTTATAACCTTTACAATCTCTTGGTTTTACTCAGGACCTTCGGAAAAAACAAAGATGGCGTGCGCGACCAGGCAATAAATACGATAGTGATCGGGAGCTCTTTTCAGTGCTCTTCGAAAACCCGATCCATCCATTGTTGATTCACATCGTGCCGCCATACGTTAAAGGGGCTAGGTCACGCAATTTTAGGCAATTTCAGCACGGATCGAATGGTCATAGAATTAACTAAAATATCAAAATAACTGTTCAAAACTATAGAAGAACTCTAACAAAACACAGGGAAGCCAAGAAGGGACATGGATGAACAAAACTGGAGAGGATTGAAAAGGATTGAATTTGAGTAAATTTGAAAAACGTCGGCCCACCTTTTTTCAAATTTATATCAGTCTATATCAAAATGTGATTTACACAGCTGGAAAATCATTCTCAGTTGTTATGTGGCCGTGATTTTGCAAATGAAAGACTCATGCTCTGCCAATTTGACCTTGAAAGCTCATAATTAACAAAATTAAACAAAATTACCTAAAATAGCGTGACCTAGCCCCTTTAATGTTACAAACTCTACGTTCGATTTTCAAGTGAACGGAGAAGGTTTATGGAAATGGAGGGACGTTTGCGGGAAACCGGCCATTTTGTTCGAACTTCTGCAAATAAGCATCCTTTCCTTCGCCTACAAATTTGACGAATCTGGTCGCAAGCGCGTGGGCCACGCACTGGGCGAAAGCATCCGCCGATTCCGCAAGAAGATCGTTTCAACGAAAGATGGCCAAAAAAGGAAAGAAATGAAGGGGAAGACGTGGATAACGTTGTCGGTCAAACCAGAGGAGATCGAACAGACGCCTTTTGATGTTGTCGCGCGACTGAGGCAGGAAAATGGTGCGTCTTCGGAAGAAAAGGTAGCCGATCTTTACAGAAGATGCGGAAGAAGCTTACCCCCACGGGAAAAGGTTTTACAAAAGTAGGCAATAAACAACAGAAAAGGCACCTAACCCAAATTCAGTAAGTTCACATATTGCTTACGGAATAATTAACTCAAACAAGACATATCGTAACTAATGATAAAGTATATTGTTTCCATGGATACATGATTAAGCCATACTATGGATAGTACCAACACTAAACAACTTATTACTATGATTTCATCGTAGAAAACTAAAAGCCCAAGACGCCTTATGGTTTGCAGAAACATATGGACTTCTGCCAGAATCGTTACTGGTTCGAGACAAGAGTGGTCAGGACCATGAAATAAACTTGGATGAATCCCTAAGAGGTAACTAGACTTTAAACCACTCTAATGGGGTACATCGTCAGAAAGAGTATTGACTGTCCTCTTTTATATGCTCGACAGATGGACCTGCAAAAGAAAACGTTACCAGTCGACCGGTAAATGAGGATAAGATTGACGATCTTTCAAAGAGGAATGAGAGTTGTAGAGGTAAAGATTTTCTTCTTTTCCCCACTCTAAACATACAGTGTACACGACTAGTTTTGTCAGGTTTATGTGCATCATAATGTTTCACATGATGTTTGCTGGCTCTACTACCACCACATCTATCACAATGACAATAAGTCCCTTTCCTAGCAATTTAATGCGAGACCTCATTGTGAAAACTGTGAGCATGTCCTCATTTCTTTTTCCTCACAGAAAAGAAGAAGCATGCCTATGAAAAGCTTCCAACAGAAGAGAAGGAAAAAATCAGAGGGATACTATATATAATGGATAAGTTTTCCATTTCATGGGAAGCCTATCACGAGCTTACACAGCAAGACCAGACACTCTCAAGATCCTACCTGGTTGAGGGATGTCAAGCCACCTTGGACTCCACATGCAATATGCACAAGACACCTGGGAATCAGCCGGGAGCTGAACTGCCCCTAGAAGACCTACTAAAGGAACAAATTGAGGAACGTGTGAGTAAAATATTATTGACATATTGTATTTTTCTTAATTAGTTTTCTACTTTGGAGAATAGTACACTGATTCCTTCCACTATGTCTATTAATATGTCTATTAATATGTTTTAGTAGGTTTTATCTAGTTTTATGTTTTAAGCGCTGATGAAAATAGCTATATTGATATCGGCGCTATACAAGTTTATTATTATCATTATTATCATATGTACCATGCTGCAGCTGAAAAACTCCAGTCAGCAAGAAAAGGTCAGCCCAACAGAGCGAGTTAAAATATCAGGAGATGGAACAAGAATGTCTCATTCAATTTCTCTATTTGTTTGTTCCTTCTCAATCCTGGACAAAGGTCAACATGTTCTTTCTAGTGCAGGTAAAGTGACTCACTTAATTCAATGCATACAACTGCAAGCATAATTGTTGGGATTGCAATCTACATTATCATCTGACTGAACCTCAATTATTGTGTCATTACAGGTAACCACACCATTGCTGTAGTTAAGACATCTGAAAACTACAACAATCTGAAACATAGTTAACTGAATAGAGTGTAATGTGAAGTGCTATATTTCTATCCCATATGAACCATGTGAGCGTTAGCCCTACTGATGGAAATGGGCCCACACAAGGACAGAGAAAAAGCTCTGACCAGGGTGGGAATTGAACCCACGACCTTCGGGTTAGATGTCCGCCGCTCTACCGACTGAGCTACAAGGTCAGACGGGAGCAGGCCGTGGGAACTGAAGATGTTAAAGTCACGGCAATGAACATGTACAAGTACAAGGAAAGGTTACGTTTTATACAAAGTGGGCCCAGACTGGTACAAGCAACCTGGAAGCCAGCATCAGCCATTCTTTAATATACCGCTGGAGAACATTATTATTGATGAGCTTCATTTAATGTTGCGGGTAATGGATAGACAGGCCCAAGGCCCAATCCTTGAAGTCATTGATTGGGATGAGGTAAAAGATTTCTTTCTCAGTGTTGTCAAGGCTGTCATTAAGGACCAGGGGGCAAGGAGTTTGCCTGGGCAATTCTGATAATTCTGGACTAGATCCCCAGCTACTTATAGAAAAAAAAAAGCATATTGCTAATAATTTAACTGAATTCAACCTGAGTAGTGCAATGGTCTCATCATATTGTGCAATTTCAGTGGTCTCTGTCATATTGAACGCGCTCTCGTGGAATAATTGTTAAGTAGACACTTATCCTAACATTAAATTTAATGGTATGTGATGGGTCAAGTCAATGACATTCGACAACAAAAAAGTAATCCATTCCTCCTAGTGCAGGAATAAAAAAGGTGAAAAGAATGTTAGTAAAAAAGCCTTAAACTGAACAAATAAAAGACATACACTGTATTTTGTTTTATACACAAACCAAAGTAAACGATCGATCTCCGGTCAGTAATCCGAAGAAATTTCACCTTTTCATCTTAACATTCCTCAACAGGCTTTAGCAAAAGTAAATTGTGATAGTGTTGGTGTGCTGATTGTTGAGGCCCCATTAGGGGAAGGAGGAATCTAAGTATCCCGTATCCCAAAATATCCTGTATCACGTTAATTCCGGTGGTTTGTATCACTAAAATACCATTTCGGTTTTTTAAATATCCTGCATCCCGTTAATTTTCCGAAGTTTACCCGTGGTTGTAGTTCACTGTAACTGGACAATTTGTGTTAACTGTTTGTGCATCCCACGGATACGCCCTTATAGGTGTCTTGTTTCATATATCATTTCGTTCATTGATTCATTCCTCAGTCCCAACGGTTTTTGATGACTAATAACTGGCTCGTTATCAAAGCTAAAAGGCTAAGTTTATTTAATTCTTTTACTTTTTGAAGTCAATATGTAAATAGGATGATGCCTTCTGTGAGCGAAAATGACGTCAGCAAGTATTCGATCCCAGCCAAAGTATAGATAATCACATGGCCATGGGGCAGAGTAAAATTAAAGATTAATGCCACGCGTATTTTCGGAAGTTGCAGAAATTGCCCGATCTCGCGCAATGATTACTTGTTTATAATACAAATGGCGTGCAAACTAGTTTCTTTTGTTTGTGAAGAAGGTCAACAACGCACGCTGTTGTGAAATTCATATGAAACCATTTCAGCGTTCAGTTAGCGCCAAATGAACTGTAAAACGCACGAATCAGCTGGTGGGACGTTATTTTTGTACAACAACGGCAAAGCAATGAAACCACCCCTGCTAAAAACATTATTTGCTTCATGAAAATAATGAAAGTATTAAATTTGCCCGGGGCAATTACTAGACTTAATGAAGACTGCTCTCTGTCTCAGGCAATTAGCATTTAGTAATTTTGCCCTCCATGTTATAAAGAAAGGAATATGCATTTTGAAAACATTTTCACCGTCACGCTCGCGCAAACTCTATGGACAAAGTTTGAAATGTTGCAAGAAAGGTGAAATGTCATCATCAGGAAAGAGATTTAGAATAGCGTTTTCGGCAATCAGCAAACGTCAGGACTGAAATGAACGTATTTGCTCATGCCTTGCCCATTTGCTCCAGAGCAGTTTCTCAAAGGAGCAAGGCAAATCAGAATAAGATGTTTTTGTCATCCCTTTATGACAAACAGGAGCCTGTTTCTTTGTCAAAAAGCTGAGTCACTGTTCCTGTCATTCATCCAATCTCGTGGCTCAAAATCAGCCAATCATGACCCTTCCAGATGAAATGAAACTGCAACAAGTGCATTGCTAGTTACACACGCGCTGCAAACATGTCGGGGTACAAGCTCTACTATTTTGAGGGACGCGCGAGGGCAGAAGTTTGTCGACTGTCTTTCGCAGCGACAAATATAGCTTTCGAAGATATTCGACTCAAAAGAGAGGATTGGGTTAAGGAGAAAGCATGTAAGTAGACCCTTGTGATGAGCTAACCTAAGCTGTCGAACGTACGTGAAGTTCCAGCGCAAAATGTCAACTTGGAAACTACGTAAAAGAACTTATTTGGTTGAAAATTTGATTTTTTTTTAGGACTCTTTTATTAGTAACATACAGCCAAAGTTGCTAAGCAGAGTTTACATCTTGACTCGTGAGGCGTACCGAACAAGCTTGATATCTTGCACTCTGCTTCATGATCAATCGGTACTAATTGTTGCGAGTACTACGAAAGACGCAGTTTACGGAATTGTTTGTTATTTTGAAAGCTTCGCACTGCTTGAACCGGACAAAAAGGCATCTTATTCTGGTGTGGTGTTCTTTGGTGAAATCGTTTAATCAAATTATTATTATATGGCCCCTGAATTCTAGCATGTTACACGCTCTGGTGATTCCGTATTCCCGGACGTTTGGCGATTTGTGCGTGTCACACAAGCGATGATATCTGTGACTAGTCAACGATCATTGAGGGGACATTGGGGTGTATTAGAAACCGCAGAACCGAAGAGAAAATAATCCAAAACCGCAAAACCGCAAAAAAATTCGGCCAGAACCGAAAACCGCATACAAACTGTCAAAAAACCGATACAATGGTAACAAGTGGGGCATACAGAGCAAACTACACAACACTTTATTTAATCAAAGTATTTGTGGATGTCATAGACTTGTCTAAAGCCTTCATTTCTTTTAGCATCTGCTAAAATCATAGGCTTTATTTTTGCCGCTCTCTCGAGCCCGGACTTTGTGGGCTCATTTTCCGTAAAGCAGCTGGTAATGGAGCCAAGTTAACTTAGGAGAATTTGCACACAAGTCCTCTCTAGAATTGCAATTTTGCAATTGCGAAAAGCTATATCTTCGGAAACTTCAATCGAAAATCTCTAATTGAACATTTCTATTTGATAACTAAGACAGGTCAGTATGGAGATTCGAATGGAATGTTTAATCTTGGTCTAAAACATGCGATTGCACTGAGGAAGCTAACTGGTATAATTTGTTCCTTGCTTTACATGGCAGCAGGAACTTGCTCAAAGGTTAAATGTGATAATAAACAGATACTTACTTAAAACAGCAGTCTAACCCCCCGGGGGTTAGACTCCCATATAAAAAGGGGAGGGATGCTCATCGAAAATTTTACGTTAAACCCCTAAAGGAGACCAATCTCGGAAAGGCCTAGGCTTTTTTTGACCCCTAAAAGAGACCATATTACATGTATAACACAGAGAAATAAAAAATACAGTGACTTTTAATGATGGCAAAGACATTATCATCTAATACTTTCACCTGCGAGAAGAAATGTAAAAAGTGTAAATATACACTTTCATATTTCTTCGCGCGCGACCCTAAAGGAGACCTTCACGGCTACATATGATTGCATTTTGCCCAAAACACCCTAAGTGAGACCAAAATCCAAAATTTACACCTCCAAGTGAGACAACGAGCATATCCCTCCCCTTTTTATATGGGACCCCCCCCCCTCCCCGAGCACCGCCCTTCCATATCGCGACGTTGCTCCAAAGAGAAAATTTGTCGATGTCCCTAATTCATCTTGAGGGCCTTGGGAATTGTTGTTATCTGCACTGACTTTGTCACTACTTTCATCAAATTCTTGCTGGTCTTCTCATCAGAGGCACTATCTTCCTCACTCATTTCATGCTCGTTCAGATCTTCATGGGGTCCTTCATCTTCATCCACTCAGCACCAACTCGGTCATCATTCGACACGCGTGATCCCCTAACGTGACATTTAGTTTGGTCACGCATTCCTCTCAATAACTGGCTTTAGAGTGTTTTCATGCGACGTCTCCTGGAATTGAGCTCTATTATCACTCAAACATTTTCTTTTGTTTCGGAGGAAAAACAAAGTTACTGATCATGTGAGTGAAAGTCCCCTATGGGAACTTACATTTTATTTATCAGGCCCTAGTACACCCTCATTTCAACTACTGCAATATTGTTTGAAGAAACTGTGGAGTAACTTTGCAGGACAAACTGCGAAAACTACAAAACAGAGCAGCCAATGTCTTGACCTACTCTAACTATGACGCTGATGTCAACAATTAATTTAAACTCTTGAGATGGAAATCCCTAGTCTCTCAAAGGCAAATTGAAAGAGCAACAATGGTATTTAGCACCTGAGTATCTCTGCTCGAAATTTGTCCATCGCGATTCTGATAATTGTTTGAGAGGCTCTGTGAATAAGGTAAATGTTCCGCAACTGCGCACAAACTACTACAGAAAACAGCTTTAGCTACAGTGGGGCAGTTTTGTGGAACAGTTTTCCATTAGAACTAAGGAAAGCAGCGTCCCTCAGTCAATTCAAATGACTGATTAAAGAGGTTATCTAAGCCATTATTCTAAACACGGCGTTCATGGAAAGCAGCTTTTATTGTATGATATATTGAGTAAGATAGTTAATGTAGTTTACATAGTTTTATCTATAGTTGGTTTTAAATTTTTTATTGTACATATGGTTTTTATGTTGCTGATGAATTGTACTATGATTAAATAAAGAATAAATAAATAAATAAATAAATAAATAAATAACACCCTATTCGAGATCAATTGCCGCTCAAATCAAAGAGAAACCGGAACCCAAATAGGACAAAATAGGAAAACCTAAAAAGCGCATTGGATAACAAAACCGAAAAACCGCTCATATTTTCTACAAGAACCAAAAACCAAATGCTAAAAAACGAAAAATCCGCAAACCGCAATGAACACCAAAACCGAAAAATTGAAGTCTTTCGGCACAAAAACCGAAAAGCCGATCTAAAAAATAGCCAAAACCGAAAATCCCAATGTCCCCCTCATCATTGAGCATATTGTGAAATATGAAATATGAATATTGTGAAAATTAAGCAATAGAGGACGGTTTCCGTATTTCCATAGCCTCATCTAAACACGAGGGGGAGTTGGGAGAATTCGAAATGGACATAACTGTCGAGAACATGGAGAAAAGTCCTCTATTGCTTTTATAAAATATTTCTCAAAGATAATTTGATAAGTGAAGGAAACTAAGAAACAAAAATTCTTGATTGAAACAGATTTTCTTGATATACCTCACATTACCTACCAGCCAATCAAAACGCGTGTCTGACGGCATATAACCAATCAAAATTTGTGTTATGCTTTGTTTCTATACTCTCATCTAAACACAGCTATTGACCAATGAGAGTGCACATACTGTCCTTATTATTTTGTAACATCAATTGGAATGGATTTGTTAAACATAGGCTAGGTTTTTAACACATGGATTTGTAAATAGTAGGTTTGTAACATGGGTTTGTAACATGGATTTGTAAATGTGGATTTGAAAAATATGGGGTTATCAAACATGGCTTGCAGGCAAATTGGTACCTTAAGAAAACTCTTTGTGCCTTTGTGGGTATGTGCTGGTACTAGGAATTTTGCACAGTACCTATTATTTGCACAATCATACATACCCAATTACATTATAAATAGACCTTTATATACCCATCACAGAAACAATACTCATTGTGTTTTGAGTGCAGATCCATGGTGACAATAGGCCCGCATAGCATGCACAGAGTCATTTCTGTTGGCGCTGCGGCAGCTGAAACTCAAATATTTCTCGATGAAATCTAAAAATAATGACTGTGCCACAAAAGTACAAAGAAAAAAATTTACCCAAAGCAAATATTTAGTTGTAGTGTTGTTCTAAGTAGCAATGATTGCTGATCCAAATTTTGAATTTGATTTTAAAAGTATTGCATATAAAATTTGCTTAGTTAGTATCATGCAAGCTTGACTCGTTATTCAATTGGTCCTATACCCTTGTAGGCACATTAGGGTATAGGGTATACATGCAATTGTGGCTGCCATCTCACATGTACATGTAATTACCTTAATTTAGTTGATTTTTCATGGTGTTTCTTAATTCATATTGTTCATCCTCTCTCTCTTTCACTTTTGAGTGTTAAAGCCATAGCAGGGGTTTCAATAACTTTTGCAGTAGATGACTGGGCTAATCAATGTAAGCGGCGGTCAATCTTTATCTTTTACAAGGATTTGAGTGAAGATCAAGGCAGAGTAGACGGCGGTGAGAGGCAAATTTCTGACAAACAGATGGCGATATACTGCCGGTGACCGGCTTCTAATGAAACCCCTGCTATAGGGTTGATAAAAGCCTGGAGCCGTGTCCTTGTTTAGATTTTGTGTACACCCTGCAGTAAACTAAAAGTGACTATTTTCGCAACTCTCTGAAACGTGAGCCCAGTGGTTAGGGCGCTTGCCTTAATTAAGATCTTGACATTCCAATTCAAGACCCAAGTTCTAATCACTTGTTGAATTTGATCCTAGTTAAGTGACCCTCACTGAGTGGTTCAACTTCTCAGCTGCACTTGTAAATAGCCAAATGGTTTCCTTGCGGCTAGTTGGGATTCTTAAAGTTATTGTGTTGTGTTATTGGCCATGAAAAGCCCTGACAGAGAGTGGTCAATTTAAGTATATATGTATGTAAAGTCTTGGAAATCCATTTCAGGTTCATTTCTTTTCAGCATACTCGTAAGCATGTAATGCCCATACCCATTCCATGCAAACTGGCTGTTTCCATTCTTTTTGTCATCAATTTGCTACTCCCAGTATTCTTCTGTATTCAAGTACCTTGTGCTAAGAATTTGTAAAGGATACATGCATATAGATAGTTAGATGCATGCATATTGTACTGTAGATACTATTAGATAAAACATTTAATAAAAGAATGACTTGCAATAACAGGGGCTACTGTTACATAATCCTAATAATTTAAATATCAACTGATATAAATAACATACTAACAGGGTTAATATTATGTACAGTAATTCTTGAATTTATTTGTACCTATTTTTTTGTGATCACTCAGGTTTCAAAAATGGGAGATAAAAACAACTATGTTCATGCCAAAAATGAGCACCTGAGAGAGATTCAGCTTAGCTCCACAGGCAAAGGCATGCAGGATCTGATGTTAAAAATAATGCAATCATTTTCTCCTGCTGGTTAAAAACAGTTCTTGTAATTGAGAATTCAGGAAAAGACATCTCAGTTTTTAAGGGACACATATGCACCAAGGCAGCTTCTAAATTGTAAGAAGCTGAAAACTGCAAGTCGCATGGATTAAATGCCACCTTTTAAAATGGATGATTCACAAATTTGTTCTACAAATCACCTTTGTTGTCCCTGTTTAAGGACGGTGCCTACTAATTCAAGGGTATTTTTGCCCTGGTTTATGATTATGCAGGAAATGTACATTGTAGATCTTGACAAGTGTCATTGAAATCCAAAAAGAAAATTGGAGGTAACCACACATTTTTCCAAGATAATTCATGAATAATATTTGTAAAAAGCTTTAAAATACAAAGCTATGTATGGCGTTCTTTCTCACATTGAAGCTTAATTATCTCTCAAAAATGCATGGTTACCCCAAATTTTCTTATTGGATACCGAGACTACTTACTAAGATCTACTTTTTCCGGATAGTTTTAAACCGTGCAAAAATATCCATGTATTAGTGAGCATCACCGATAGGAAACTTGAGTATCTAGAGATCGGCAGAACGTATGCGCAGTGACAATACTATGCACTGTCCTTAAATGATTTAAAAATAATAAAGAATTATGTTTAAAATGTGAGCATGACATGCCAGGTAAATTTGTATTCATTTAAGTGCATTGAGTGACAATATTTTAAAGCTGGTGCTGTGTCTAATTCTTGTCAATATACAAACACGTTCTTGGCCTTGGTGAATAGAATTTCACAGTCCTGTTTTACATTTTGCCAATAAGATCAGAGCGGTCTGGGTAGTGAGGAAAAATGCACCATTGTGAAAATTCTAGCATCCTCCACTAATTTGTCTTGGTCCTGCAACCCATGTAATTAAAATCTCTGTATGGTGGCC
>NC_090873.1:18986933-19006933 GCF_036669935.1 Montipora foliosa
TCTGACTCTTTTGACGAGGCGAGAGCTGACATGATAACAGATGGTGTGGCTGATTTGCGTACAGCATTCTACAAGTTTAAATTTGAGGCAAATGAAGAAAAACAGGTATCAAATTTATACCTGTTTATCTGAGCAGACAGTCTGCTTTGAAATTCTGTCTGACTATTAGCTGGAGTTGTTTCTTTTCTTTACTAGATCACATTCTTAAAATCGTCTGGCACAATCTGATTCATAGCCTGCGAACGCAGACGTATTTCTGGCGGTCGTTTCTCTCCCCCGAAAACAAGAGGCTCTAAGTAGCCTATACTCATGCGCTGCCAGGTTATTTGTACTTTTGTTGACAGTTTAATAATAATAATAATAATAATAATAATAATAATAATAATAATAATAATGATAATAATAATAAAAAAATTTTATGCATAGACTATTTACAAATTCAAAAATATGAATATTAAAATATATACCCTATGCACATTCTTCTTGTATACGAAAGAGAATTGTCAAAAAATGACTATCTAAAAACACTACTAATAACAATTATAAAAAGCCTCAAAAAGATAAAATAATAATAATAATAAAATAATAATAATAATAACAACTTTATTGTACACCACAAAAAGAGGTATATAGGTGTTACAAGAATCTATTTGAGAGAAGTTGCTCTTTATCCTGTGAGTTCATTGACCTATACTTTTCATCTTTATTTGAAAGAGTCTGTCTTTTTGTGATGGGTCCATAGACCTGTACTTTTCAAAACAATTTGAAGGAAGTTCTTATTTTTTCTCTGGGTCCATTGGGCTGTAGATTTCTCTCCTCTTTCTTCCAGTTTGCTGCAATTTCTGAAGTAGATTTATGTTCTCTTATTATTTGTTTCCCTTGTATATTTGATAATTCACATAAACATCTATGCAACCTCATAGTTTGTTTCAAAACAATTAAATTGACTTTGTATAATAGAACAAAAGAGATCAATAACAGAATCTACATTTGAAAATACTTTTGTTACATGGTTCAGAACCATTGTATACAAAAAACGTGGTAACTCATCTTTTGCTTTGCATACCCCTGAAAAACACAACTAATGCAGTAGCTAGAAATTCACATCAAAAAGCCTGTGCTGCATTCCTTATTATCCAAAATGGCAGTTTTAAGCTGTTGTTTACTGGGTACCACATTACAAGATAAATTTCCCTGACATCTTGCTCTATGAATAACTTTTACATGGCCAGCGGCCCCAGCGGCCTACGTCTAATTTCTTTAGAAAATCAGAAATAAAAACATACACCGTATTTTGCTGGAGTAACACATCTTGCTCTATGAATACCTTTTACATGGCCAGCGGCCTACGTCTAATTTCTTTAGAAAATCAGAAATAAAAACATATTTTGGTGGAGTAACATTTCTGAGATAAATTGCTCTTTCATTCTCAATGATACTATCAACTGTTTGAGAGGTGCGATAGTTACAAGACTTTTGAGGTGGAAAAACAAAATAAAATGACACAGCAGACAATTCTTTGCAAGAACAAAGATAAACATCATTTAAGTGCTCCTAAGGGTCTAAAATTTTGGTTGCGAACATATAATGAATGAACAATGCTTTCACTGTTGCTTTACATTTTAATAATGTTAACACATTTTAATCTCATAAGTAACAGATGTTTGTGCACATATATTCTGAAAATGTTGTAGCAAATTCATTAACGAATCTATTTCAATTGAAGTACATGTTGCAAATGGGTCCCATACCTAATAAATCTCTGCCATGAGAGTAAAAAATTTTACACCTCCCATTAGGCAGACAGTATATTGCTACTGTGTAATGCATGATAATTATCCATGAGCAAAGAATCAAAGGCAGCTAACATTGATATAACATAAGGAAAGTCTGAAATTATAGGAAGTGCACTATTTAGCAAACCACTATATAACTATCACTGTATGTCAACTGATAATTAATGTAGCTTAAGGACGTTCGCGCGAAAATTTTTCAACATTGATTTTTTTCTGAAACTTTCACCACTGTAAGATGATGAGTTAGTTATGTCAGAAATGTAAAAAAAATGGGGAGTCACCGACTTCGTTTTGGAGAGAACATGCCCGGAAAAACACCCAAAATGTGACAAAATCGGGCTTCGTTAGCGAATAAGGCCAGTGTCTGTAAACCCAAATATATTGCAATTAAATCTTTGAAGTGAAATCTTCTCTGCCAAATATTGTTTAAGTGGACTTATTAAGTGAATTTAGGTAACTGGTGAGGTTCCTTAAAGATCAAGTTCGCATTTAGCGACCACAGTTTCACGCGCCTTGCCGCCGCAAGATGGCAGGATTTGATGTCCCGTGAGCAGAAATCTTGAAATTTTTTTAACTTCCCACATTGATTTTTTGTTCATTTTTGGACAACGTGGAGATAATTATAAATAAAATCCGTTTCTGGAAAGAAAAATTGGAGTCACCGAACGTCCAAGACCGTTAAATCCAGGCAAGGCTATAACAATGGCCTTTTGCCCTACCATTTCTCATTTTATTACTTAGCGCGCGCGCTCGTGTATCACGTGGCGTGTGCATTTGCGTGCGCAGTAAGGATGCGCAGAAACAATTGGCGCGAACGTCCTTAAGTTATAACCATAACAGGCAAATCTGTCAAAAATAGGAGTCCCTGTTTGCATGATTGTGACAAAGCTGAATACATATTATTCCCAATGTTTATAATTTGAACCAAGTCAGCTGAAGAGGTTATTGGATTCCTGACATTTTAAACAAGTGCCGACAGAGACATTGCCACACGTTGTGTGCCTGCATTTGCCGTACCAAATACTTCAACACTACATGTACCTTGACTGTATGGTGCGGCAATAGTTTTAGTTGGATCAACAATTCCTGGACCTGCAGGGTTGCTTGTACGTCATTTTCGAGTCGAATTAACTCAGGAATGTAAAAGCGATACAAATAGACCTTTGTAAAGCCACAGATGATTAATTTGTTACATTTCCTAAATGTGAACCAAACTTTTCAATACTGGCAAATAAATAGCCTCTAAGTAAAACAAAAGTAAGACAAAAAACCATAATTTCCCCTTGAAGCATCCTCTAAATTCATTTGCCACCAAATAAACAGAATGCATATCAACGACTAGTCTGTATTGTTGAAAGAATTCCCCATTTTGACTTCGTCGCATGCCCATACTGACAATAACAGTAGTTCTCAGGACAGTTCAGTTTGCTAAAAGTCGGATCAATTTTTCTCAGGTATTCTCAGTTTCGCTCAAAGCTGCTCTAAGGTTCTCAAAGATCACTTGGAGCTGAGATGACCGGCATGTTGATGGAGATCAGTTTGAATGACCTTTATGTCGATCCCCGCTCTCGTGCAAAGTGTTTATTTGTAAAATAAATTACAAAAAAAAAAAAATTTTGTCTTTAATGTCAACAACTTACCTTTGGCTCCACAATCGAAAAAGATTTATAATTCTAACAGCTCGATCCGTAGGACCGCGACTACAATCACAAAGTTTGAACAGTCAAGATGCGATGACTCGGGCGCGACCATGCACATCCAAGACAAAATGACACATCTTAAGGGCTAGACTTTCAAAAGTCCTTCGTCTAGTGTAGATTCGCGTCCGAAAAATCACGCTTCGCTCGCCAAAACATTTTCTCCCGGGATTCTCGTGAGGTGGAATTGTGGTAAGTCTACTTAAGGGCTTGAAACATGAGAGGGATGGTTGATTTCTTCAAACACGCACTGTTTATTTTGTCATGCAAAATGGACTGATATTCCAAGCATACATACATTTTAAGACTCTAATACTTCTTTTCAAGTCTTTCTATTATTTTTTCTGACTCAACAATATATTTTTCAGCAGCTATTAATTGTTTTGAATAATCCCCTACCCCCCGCCCCACGTAAAGTTACAGTCATGTCTGTAAATGTATGCAAGCATAAATTTCCATGCACTAATAGGGCCGTTTATACGAGTGAAAATAAGCCGTGGCTTAAATAAGACGCGAACACCCCGTATAAAGGCTACAAAATCTACGTTCACGGCTTTCTGAAGCCGCGGCTTATCCTGGCCTGGGAGTTTATACTCGTATAAATAGTTATTTTCGCGTATTATGTACGCCGCGGCCAGAGTAAGCCGCGGCTTATTTTCTCTCATATAAACGGCCCTAATGTGACACGGGAAACAAGAAACGGAGGGCATTTTATACCTCATGCGCTTACTGCGCGCACCGGTGGCTCAGTTGGTTGAGCACCGGGCTGTCACGCGGGAGGTCGTGAGTTCAACTCCGGCCGGACCAACACTCAGGGTCTTTAAATAACTGAGGAGAAAGTGCTGCCTTTGTAACTACATCTGAAAATGGTTAGACTCTCTAGTCTTCTCGCATAAGGACGGTAAGCCGGAGGTCCCGTCTCACAACCCTTGTCCATTAACTCTGTGGGACGTTAAAGATCCCACACACTATTCGAAAAGAGTAGGGGACAGTGTTCCCGGTGTTGTGGTCTGACCTTTCCAGCGTGTGGTCGGCTTGGCAGGATTAGCTTGAAGGGCTTGTGTGTGAATGAGACCACAATTGTGTATAACAGCCGGAAGTCAGGCTACTTAGCCAAGTGCTGGAGCCTCACTCAAGCTCAAGTTCATGAGTAAATAGCGTCTGCGAAACCGAGCTGCAAAACGATTTCTGTGACGTAATTCAATGTTTTTGTTTTTTTTTGGCCAATCACGTTGCATGAGAGAACAGAGAGTCGGGTGGTCTCCGCGCAATTCGTGTATCGTGGTCACTAGCGAACCGTTGAAGCGAACAGCTATGAGTGAAACGCCAAAGAATTAAAATTCCCTGCGGTGGCGAATGTTGCATTCTTTGACGGAAAAATGTTTGGTTGCAAAGGAGAAGATAAATGTATTTGGTAAGAGTGTTTTGGACATCTACTCTTTTATACTTCGCGCCGATTTATGTCAGTGGACTAACTGCCGCACGAAATGCTATTATCGACCGATACGATACAAGAAAGCCTTAGGTATAGTGGACAAGATTGAGGACTAAATTAAAAGACAGTTTGACGGTGACATCACTCTTCGAGTTAAGAGATCAGCTTAAGATTAATTAAAGCAGCGCACTGGAGGCGAAGAAATGTCTGCGTTTTGGTGACTCTTGCTCGAATGTTTCGCCGTAGTAAATGTATCCAGGAAAGCAACTAGTAAAATCGGCCCGAGCGCCGTTTAAGCCCCGGAATATGCATGAGCCGGATTGCGTTGGGGATTCTTAGCCCTTCACCGATGCTATCGCTTAATTGTTAAAGAAGCCTTTAGAAAGGTTCAGTGAAAGCTTAATGTAAAAATACTTACATCAACACCGCTTTCTAAAGCGGAAACTGAAGGCGCTAACTTGAAGGCATTGTCTCTTCCAGAGTCAGAGAAAAGGAGACCAAAGAAAATCTTACTGTAGAATATTCTAGTAAAACAATCCAAAAAGAATTGGCAATGGGTAAACAACAATCACAATATTTTTCCCAGAAGAGCACCGCACGGTCGAAAACACCACACTTAAATAAAGTTCCTTTCCTTTCCTTTCCTTTCCAGCTCCATTTGTCCACTCGTATTCTGCTCTAGTTTAACTATTGAGCACTCTTATAGTCTATGAGGGCATCAGTTTGGCACCTAGATTTATAGAAAGGTACACACAGACCCTTTTCTAAGCCAGGAAACATCCCGCTGTATGTAAACTCAAATCCAACCAGCCACCTCACATAATTGAAAACATCCCTAAGTCCATCAACAAGCGTCTTTCCGAGATATCCTCTGATAAAGAATCTCTCTAGCAAGTAGCACCTCTCTATCAAAATGCCTTTCCGGGTACAATCATACGCTTTCTCTTTCACTGCAATCAGCACGTACGTCATCTGGTAGAACCTCCCGATCAGCAGAAACGTAGCCACCAACGTTGGACGTACATTCTTCAAAATCCTCGACGAAGAATTCCCTACAAATCACATCCTCCACAAAATCTTCAATTGGTCTACAATTAAAATCAGCTACAGCTGTATGCCAAATCTCGGGAAGAAAATCAACGCACAGAAGGGAACGAACGTTACAACAGGGACCGCGGAGACCATTTTAAAGTGGTAGGGCTAAAATCTTCGTGAGCGCATATGTAAGGAAGACGCGTTTTGTTATTTTCAAGAGGTAAAATTCATTTATTATTCATGTCATCTCGAGCACTGAAAAATCGCGCCCCCTCCGCGGTCCCTGTGCAAACATGCAACGGAACTTAGCAAATACGTTTGGAGCTTGAAAGATAAGAAAGTGAAATACACCATAAAACGGCGCAAAGTAAAGCAAGCGAAATCGTATTCAAACGTCAACAAGAAATGCAATCTATGCTTGTGGGAGAAATACTTCATAATCTGTAGAGCTGAAATGTCCACCCTGAACAAGAGAAATGAGTTAGTCTCAGGTTGCAGACATTGAAAAACTGCTTAGGTGATTATAGCCTAATAATCAGCTCAACGGCAACCAGTCAAGGATGAGAATTTTTAATAATCGCCTATGTAATTTTACTAAATAATAATAAATTTAGCCTGGTTCTTTTCACTCGCCTGCTAAATCATTTTTCCCTTCAGGCTACACTAGAGAAGGAATTCTTTGAAAGCACACTCCCTTCCCGACTCGAGAAGTTCTCAGCTCTTCTTCAGGGAACAAGTGAAGGAAAGGCCTTCTTTTTTGATGACAAGGTGAGCGATTAATTTTTTTCTAAAGAAAGCCAAATGACAATCCCAATCTTGGGAGATTGGCCAAGGCAACATAACGAGTCTAGGGTGTGGGAGAAATGTGTGGGTAAATGCGAGTCTTAATCGGCCTTTAGCTAAATCGTAACCCATTCCCTCCCCCACCCCGACGCTCTAACCAACTCAGCTATGATGCCACTGACGTTGGGTGCTGGTCATTTGTGGGTTCTAAACGTTCTAATGTTCCCGTGATTAATGAATCAACGAACGAAATGATATATGAAATGATTCATATATGGAACTGCGGGTATGAAATCAAGTGAAGCTATGATCCGGTATCGCGAGGTCATGGGTTCAAACCCCGTTGAAGTCTTGAATTTTTCACGCTTCTCCACGCAATTGCTCAAATGCCTTTATAACTGCGAGGATCATAGCTTCACTTGATTTAATATCCGCAGTTCTATATATGAATCATTTCATATATAATTTCGTTCGTTGTATGGTTAACTTGATACGATATAATGTGATGGGATACTTTAGTGATTCGTATAATCCTGATGTTGCATATGAAATTTATTTTTTCTTCCCCAGCTGACGTATGCCGATATCACATTCTTTGACTTCTTTAACTCTATCCTTGGAGGCGAAAAAGAAGCCCCGAAGGAACTTGATAAATTCCCGCTGTTAAAGGAGCATTATTATCGCGTGCTTAACGTGCCCGGAATAAAGGCCTGGGTCGAGAATCGCCCAAAGACCGACTTTTGAGCAGGTTGTTGTGACTGTGTTGAAATATACCTGACTATATTCTGAGACGGTAAATACTAACGACACCATTGTACTCAGAGGTATTATATAAAATTTCATTGTTTGCGTCTCTAAGCATGTTTAAGTGGCATTTATCTGAAGATTTGTTTTCTGGCTATAGTAAGTGAAACTTAACTTGACCTTAAAATTTCTGGGATATTTAAATCGATAGCTTCAAGCTTACAGCTAGTTTATTGGCCAGGTGACTCAGTCTGTTGCAAGTGTCTATATATCAAAATTTAGATAATGGACCACATTTTGTCCGATATACATTTATCACAATTCATCCTTAATCAATAAACATGATTTTGAGGCTATGGAGCTTGGAAAAAGAAGATACAGTAACAGATCCCAACCCCTCGTTATGGCTTAGCTCTGGTTATAAATACCCTTAGCGGCTTTACATGCACTTTCCCCCAAATTTAACCACTCCTTCCCTATAAAACAAACTTAAATTGGATGGTGCAAGTCCCAACGAGTGAGAAGCCATTTATGCCTTCGGATTTAATTCTTCCCTCACTAAAGAACGTAACTTTACGATCCTTTACCGGACATGTCAACCGACTGCTGTTTTCAAGAGGGCAGAAACGCCATTACTGTTTCTAACAACAAACAAAAACAATCTTTATCTACAACAACAATATGAGCATACAGGTCTGACCAGCAAATGGCTTCAGCTAATCTAGGCGGGTCAGTAAAACGGCACACGAGGGACAAATGTCTACCCTTATTGCCTGCACGGGTATGTTGGGTTGGGCACGGCTTTCTGAAGACTAAGCCAGTCTTCAGCCAACATGCATGGACCTTAGATACCTACTGAACGATGATAGTATGTTTCGCCAAATTAAAGCATACCAGAAACAGCTTCGAGTCTCGACTATCACTTACGCCGTTTTTGAGAACTTGGCCATCAAGAATCAGTCTTGTTTGAGCGCACCTCATACTGCGCATAACATGCGACTTTGGAGATAGGGGCGTTTCACGCCGGCTATCTTAAGAGAGGCAAAAGTGACCACTTTTGCCGTTTAAGTGCAATCATGATAATAGACCTTATTCACGATAGCCGCCATGTTGGACTTGCCTTTATCATGCAAATTAGCAACACATTTCTGAGGGGGCAAACAACACAAGTGCGATAGATTATCACGAACATCTTAGCCACACGGATGATTTGTTTCACGTTCATTAAATGTTTATCACCTAAGTAGTAAAATAGAATGCTCACACAAGTTACTTCGATGTTTTTTTAGTGAAAAATGAGCAGATAACAAAGTAGAAAGTCAAAATGTCGGAGGCAATCAAAAGATATAAAATTATTATAAAAGGTACTTAATTCTAAATTCTAAAATGTACTTTTAGCAATGTTAATTCAATATTTCGACAAGCCGATTTTCCGCAATTTGCCTTTATTCCAATGTTTGTCCCCCAGCATAACACATGGCTAATTTGCATGACAATTTGAAAACCAACATGGCGGCTATCGTGAATAAGGGCTATTTTCGGTTAAGAAGGTGTTGTTGTGGAACTCGCCCCAATCCTTTTGCGGAAAATGACCATTTTACATCCGAAATTGCCCTCTGCTATCCATTTATCATCGTGTTGCGAAGAAACGAGCACGGTGACCCCCCATTTTTAATGGTTTTATTTACTCGTAATAGGTTCACGGAAAACATTTTAAGAAGAAAAAAAGTTGGATAGTAGAAGTTTTAGTATTTACATATAAATGACGTGAAACTGCATTTGGAGCCCGACACTGAGTGCAAGGTGATGATTGTAGCTGTCCAATTTGCTTACACTTCTTTGCATGATGGAACAATTTGAAATAAATTTACTTAAAGATTATAGCCCGGACAAACAAGTAGGTTCAAGTTTTCAGTAATCTTCAGTAGCTTTTGCTACATAACAACAATTGTTACGGTTGATCTAGTTTCGAACGCTTCTCGCGTAATTCGGTAAAAAACACTTAGAATAAAGGGCATACAGCGCGAAAACAAGGACGGTGACCCCATCTTTTTTCTTGCATTTTTTTGATGCCCTGTGTATGAATATCAATTGTGTCAAGTTTGAAAAAAATCTGGTAGAACGTCATTTTCAAGGGAATTACCTTAATTAGTATGCAGAACACGAATTTGACAATCTCACAGCCAAAAACTCTCGTGCTGCATACTCATTAATTCACACACTTCATTTTCAAGCTAGTGAGTAAATGACGCCACTTTCACTTCGATCCAGTTCACTGAAAGCTTAGTCGGAACCGCACCAAGTAATGGCGGACCGTTAAATAAAAAAAGTGGACTTAAATAAACAGTATTCTTGAAATTACTCCAAAATACTTCCGCCTGTTGAGCAATCAACGCAAGTACTTTCGAAATGTGAAGAAAAATGAGAGCTGATTTTTTCATCGTAGTAACAATTTAAATATGATGTATTTAGGAATGTACCTGTATATGCTATGTACGAAACGATATATATGAAAAGCATCATATATTGCACTGCGGGTATAAAATCAAAAGGACACCATGGTGCATCGCAGTTATAAGCACAATTAACTATTGTGTCAAGAAGCCTGAAAAATTCAGGACTTCAGCGGGGTTTGAACCCGCGATTTCACGATACCGGTGCGACGCTCTAAGTAGCTGAGCTATGAAGCCAATCACGTTCGGAGTGGGTCACTTCTGGATCAGGCTTCTCAACGCAATAGTAAATTGCGGTTATAACTGCGATGCATATTTGATATGCCTTGTAGTTTAGCTGTAAATGTAATGTCTCGAAGATATTAGCTCTTGTAGTTATTCTGAAATTTTCTGAAGGTTTGTAATGTGCGACTGCAGTGCTTACCATATGAGAGATAAAATGACTTTTTCCTTGAATATTTAAGCGGTCGAAATCTTACGTTAACTTGAAATGACAAGGGCGGTCTGGAGCTGTGAGTAGGAGTGGGATTTGTCACATATGGTTTAGGGGCCGACATATCTCTCCCTCAATGCCGTACCGGGAGGCGAGGTCGGTAACAGAAAGCTGGGAAGGGCCAACTGCGTCCAAAAGCGATCGCACGGGCCGAAATCCCGTTTGGTACGACGCTCCAGCGCCAAGTCTGGAAGTACTGCGTTTTTCGTTTTTTTCTCTCTTGTTCAAACATTACGTCAGCGCATAGGTAAATGTTCAGGCTCTCCGTTACCTAGCCTACCGAAAAAATCAAGATAGATCGCTTGTTTCTTACAAGGAATATAATTTTAATTTTATCTTGGTTTTTTTGCACAACGTAATGAAAGAAACCAACAAATATCAATAAAACTAAAAATAGAAAATAAAGGAAAATTACATACCATTAACAAGTAAAGAAAGAAAGTTGTTGCAAAGAAGAAGATTATAAAGGAACTAACGAACAATACGAGCTAGTCCACCTTAAAATACATTACAAAAAGAAGAAGAAGAAAAAAAAAATGTAAACAAAAAGGAAAAATTTTAGTGTAAAATATATATAATAGAACATTATACCCATGAAGCCTTTGGATTGTCAGGGTTAAGTGTTTTATGGCTGTAATAATCATTACAGAGTTTTTTAAATGTTGGAAGGCTAAACTCACATTTTCTTATCTCTTCAGGCGGGTTATTTTACAAACTAGATTCTTCCATGAAGCATACACTGGGTTGCCTGTGGTACGTGTTACCGTGTTACAGAAAATCAGAAGGCACTGAATTGTGTGGTATTGAACTACAGCATTCCGGTGTCTGAAGAATAACAAATAAAAGAGAAGCGAGAAACATTGGCTTCTGGGCTGACATGTTGATAATTTTCGAGTTCCCTCACAACTTCTTTTCACCACAAGTTTAAGCGTGCCCTCTGAGCATCTGACAGCTTTGTGATACCAAAGTTCACTGAAGCATTCGATCCCTATTCAGCGGGGTTAGTGTTTGGATGGGAGACCAAAACAATATACCCCTCACGAAACAGAAGCATCGGACCGAAAATACCATGAACGCTAACAAATGCGAACTCAGCAAGGTACATATTTTGTTAGCTTGCCTTATGTAAAACAAGAACATCATTCTAAAAGCTTATTCTACGCAAAAAGTAGGTTCTGGAGGTAATTTTGAGAGTGGAAATCAAGGTTACGCGGCAGACGGCAAATACAAACTCACGATTTAATTCAGTTAACACACCAGAAGACGCTAACCTCATTTTGACAAGAAAATGCTTTACTATTGCCATAAAAAACTATTCAGTTAAGCTCGCATATCATAAAACATGATGAATTCATAAAGGCCACCTTTTCCAGCGAACAATTTTTTGAAACAAACAACATATTTCCTATTAGAGGCAAAAACCCCTTCTATTTCATTACGTGCGTGAAGATAAGAAACTCAATCGTGTCAAATATGCGCAATATTGCAACAAACTAAATTTCAGGATCAAACCGTTTCCATGAAGAACCCTTTCCTTGAATAATGAAGCACAAAATACACGACAAGCCTTCTTTCAAATAATTCTTGGCTGTTACATTTCCAATTATTTTTTTTACCTGAAGACTGTGCAGAGTTGATCACAGATCCACGTAAGGTGTTCGATTCGTTCAATCGTTCTCTGTCTTTGTTGAACCCATAAGTTACCAGAGAATTTTCCATTTGGTTTCAGTGTTCTACATAACCGTCACACTTGGTTAAATATTATTGTAGAAATACAGCTCACTTTGATTTCGGCTCGACGGGCGATAGATTGTTGTCGAAGTCCATTACTCATCGCTTTTGAGATTCCAGGTGTTGGTTTTTCACCGCCTGCCTGGTTTATCCAACTGACTTTCCATTATTGAGCTTCGTAAGGGTATATTTTATTCAAAGATCCACTAAAACGCCATTCGCGTTACATGACTTTCGACGCCATTGCAGGCTAAGTTAATGATTCTCCTGTGTCCACCAGAGAAATCTACGCATTTCCACTACCCTCTCGATCCTAAGAAAATACTCGCAGAGAGCTCTATGCACAAAGACACCACTTACCAGGGGAATGACAGGCAAGACTTTTACCGACGCGGAAAAAAAACAACTAAAAAAAATAATCTACCCATTTTCCGACTGGGATTGCCATACGGCAACCCAGTAAAAAGGTATTCGATTAAAGTAGGTGCTCTTGAATAATTCCGTCTTAACTGAGTTTATCTTGAGTTTGTTGCTCGTGTACGACCTCAGGCTTTCGTCAGAACAGAATTCAAAATATTTACTGGCAGGTAGATTAAAGTCCCCACTCTTTAGCTTGTAAAATGTCGTTATATCTTTAACTTCCCTTCGATAAACCAATGGAAGGAGCTTGAGCTTTTGTAGTCGTTGGTTATACGTCAAGTCAGGTAACAGTAAGCTAGTAGCTCGCCGTTGAACCCCCTCAAGTAGTTTAATTAATGTGACACTCTTTGGGCTCCATATCTCACAAGCGTATTCCAGTTGAGAGCACACAAAGGCTAAATATAATGATCTGAAGGTAGGTATAAATTCATCGCTTCTACTGTTTAGTGTGCGTCTTATAAAGCCTCACATCTTATTGGCTTTACTCACTTGACGGTAAATGTGCTCCTTGCCGGAAGCGAGCATCACTAGTAATCATAATTCCAAGGATCTTCTGACTTTGCACTCGTTTTATTTTTTGACCATCCATCTTGTAGTCGAAGATAATAGGCTCACGCTTTCTTGCCACTGTACAGAGTGAAGATTTTTCAATGTTGACAGACATTTTCTATGCGTGGCTCCACTCAACCAGAGCAGCAGCAGAGCGCAATCACTTATAGATCTTATAGTGTGGAGGCACTTGGCATCGTCAGCGAGAAGTGCTACTGTGGTATCATCAGATACAGAGAGGTTTCCTTGTCATAGAATGGCAGAATTATCCATAACTCTTTTGGGAATAAAGGCGGCAACTTCTTGAGAAGCACGCGGTGACTCGCCCTCATCAAATGGCTAAAGCGCGGCCGGAGAAAAAATTAGTGAGAAGAAGATTACTACTCAGCCAGATACTAAGGAGTAGCCCTGGTTTGTGCTGTTAACGTAGACTTTTGATTCTCAACAAGTTTTCATTATAGAAAATTCGCGACCAATAAGTGCTTTCTTTTCGCTGTTATCCTCGTAGCAAAAAACTGGCTCTTATTTCTTGTCAAAGAAACGGGTTACGGTGTAATGTAAATAAGAGAATACTGAAATTTATATTTGCAAACTACCTGTCCTCTTACCACTTAAGTCAAACCTTACATCTCTATGCAATAAGCACATTCAAAATCTTCTTTTGCATGATCTTTGCGGAAATTACATTCTGTCCCTCAAAGAACCTAAAACAACTGCGAGCCCCTCCCATGCAGGGGTTTTAGGAAACAAGGGAACTGGAACATTTATTTGTAGGAACAGGGGATATGATCAAATTATTGAATTTCGTTTCCCAGGCGCGAGAAATCGAGATTTTTTGTGAAGACTGCAAATTGGCCGCCCCTCTCGGTTTTTTCAGGGGCTTTGGGCCTGGTTATCTGCTACGTCATGCTTGTTCTCTTTTGTGGCTTCTTTCGTTGTTTTCGACGTTTTGGGGTTGTCTTTGATCTGGTTTTTTACTCTGATTGCATTCGACGAAAAGGAGAATGCAGTGTCAATGCAGCCTGGAGTGAGAGTTTTTTGGTCGGGCGAAAACAAATTAGATAATCGCAAAGCATGTGCATACGAGACGATTTGTTTGCGATCGCTCGTTTCTAGAAGTTTTTCTTCTGGACCGAGCGTGGCCTGTTTGGTCAGGATGCGAGATGACGTGCTTTTGTCACACAGCTGGGACAGCATTATTTATTCTGTTCACGAACACGACTTTAAATCGCCTTGGCTTTGGGATGTTAATCGTACGCGTGGAAACAGCCATAGTTCATTGGCTATATTTTGATTACAGAAATTTGGTTTTATCAACGGAGTTGATAAAAATCTCCGAGGTGAAATCTCCGAGGAATCTCCGATGACGTAATGGTCTTAATTAATCTGGAACTGTCATCAGGATATCACACTTACAGCTTTTTTTCCTAAAAGTCGCGATTAAATTTAATTGGTGTTTTTACACGAGTAAAAGCCTAGCAAAGTAGTCACACGCGTCACTTAATTTAAGAATTACTTTATCCACAGCTATGTTTAGTACGGTGGTTATTTCCCTACCAATGAAAGTTGAAACGTCGGCACATTCCATGGGTGACATAATGACCTTTTGTGTATTCAATGCTCGCTTCGAATCAACCACTTAAATAACACAAAAAGGCAATATATTTACTGGGTTGCCGTACACGGCAATCCCAGTTGGAAAATGGGTAGAATTTCTCCGTTTTATTTTTTCTTAGGATCGAGAGGGTAGTGGAAATGCGTACATTTCTCTGGTGGACACAGTAGAATCATTAACTTAACCTGTAATGGCGTCGAAAGTCATGTAACGCGAATGGCGTTTTAGTGGATCTTTGAACAAAATATACCCTTATGAAGCTCAAAAATGGCAAATCAATTGGATACTGAACAAGACAGGCGACAACATCGACAACAATCTGTCGCCCGTCGAACCGTCTTTTACCAAGTGTGCTGTTATGTAGAACATTGAAGATTCGCAGGGCAGCGATAATAGTGAATTCAAAGACTAGACAAGATGGATTGAATGGAATTTCAAGCGTTAAAATCGCTGAAAAGGTAAGATTATTGTCGAAGCGATGCCGCAATTGCGTGTCTTCACCACATGTTCCTTTGATCTCACATTATTGTGTTTTCCGTCAAAATATTCGCTTGTTTTCGCTTTCGCTCGAACATATCTACCTTTATTACATGTCCAGTGAATAGTTTTATCCTCTGGGATGAATTTTCCGTCGAAAAATCGGTTATTTGGGCGGTCAGTGTAAAACGCAGACTGCAGACTGGGGGTAAAATGCAGACTGAGGGTAAAATAAATATTAATAATAAAAAAACGAGTCATAAGGATAAAATAAAGATTGTTTGAAAGACAATCCTGTTTTACGTCTGTCAACAACTCACATTATTATGACTGCAGGTCGCTGCACCTTTTGGGGATGCGATCGTACGCGTTGAAATCATCTGTGCTTTGTTTTTGCGCTTCCAGATGCATTGCAATGTTCCAAATTATTTGTCACACCGGTACATCGAGGGAATTCGATCGAAAAACCAACAATTATTACTTCGAATACCTGAATAATCTCGGTTGTCTTTTTTCGGTGCAACGAAATGGCACAAAGAATTTCATGTATTCCGAGCAATTAGGACGCGGGGATTTCATTGGTTAAGCTATGCGTGATAACCCCTAGGGAGAGGTTATAATTGAAAATTACATCTTCCAGATGCAAAACAAACGAGCTTGTGAACTAAAGGATAAACATAACGTACACGAAAGCGAATGAAAGGATCCTAATAAGAAATTTTTACACCTCAGTCATACTGGCTTAAGCCGACTGAATTGAAACGTTAAATGGTTGCAAAATCCACGTTATCTCTGTCTTTGTTAATTGGTACTGTAGCCATGCGTGTCGAAATAAATTGAGTTATTGGGTAATTACTCGATTACTTTGTTCAGTGCAGCAAAATGGACAGTTGAATTACGGGGTGGTGACTTCTTTGTCTAAAAGCAACTCACTTAACGAAACTGTCCTTTTTCCAACAACAACAAGGATTCAAACAGCTTCAATTCTTACAGAGTTCGATAAAAATCCGGATTTAAAACATGCCGTAGGGCAACCAAAGCGATGGGAGCTGTGTTGGGGTTTCAGTGTGAAAGTACAAACGGCTACTAACACTCTTATAACTCTTTTTTCATTATTATTTTATTAATCTGCAGTCTGCAGTCTGCATTTTACCCTCAGTCTGCATTTTATCGCTGGTCTGCCCTCTGCAGTCTGCGTTTTACACTGACCGGTTATTTGGGTGGTTTTTGGCAACAGAGGTTTTAATTATTCGTAATGCGATCGCTTCCGTTGCCGTTAGCAATGGGTCGCAAATTTGACACTTTTATCGTATTATCACATTACGCATTGAACCACGTTATCTATTATTCCTAAAAATCTAAAAATAGTCGTGCCTTATCGGTTTTCGGTCGAATTTATGTCCAAGAAAGCAGATAAATTGCAGAAAATATTAGTTTTGCATCTAAAAATTCGTAATCAACGCTAAAATGACCAAATTTTGCCTAGAAAACATATTTTACTGTTATTCTTCTTAAATTTTTTCGTTCAACTTTCGCTTTTATAAAATGTTTCAGTTGTCTGTAAATAAGTTATATGCTGTTGGAAAGCTTATTTTCTTAGCTTTAAAATGATGTATTTTTCCCCCTAACTTTAAATATTTTTTGAGAAAAAAAAAAACATTTTTTGGCGATGGCTGATTTACCGCGGTTTTCTCGCGGTTGGGAAAGTAGGAAAAAGAGTTAGGCCAGTAGCCAGGCTTTTAACCTCAGAAAAGGATCTGTTTCGTCGTACGAACGTGTGAGGACCTGTGAGCCAAAGGGCCTCTGCTGGTATGACTTCTGGGTGACCCCTTAATAACTTCTTACTAACCGAGCGCGAGGGCCGTACTGCCAGGGAAATATTGGCCCGAGGTCGTGGCAGTACGGACCGAGCGCAGCAAGGTCCGTACAAAAACGACCCAGGGCCAATATTCCCCAGTACGGCTCCAGCTAGCTCGGTTAGTAAGTAGTTTATTACATGGTTTTTTAATTACCTTTTGCTTTGTTTTTGCAAGCCCGTAATCGGCCCGTGGGCCAGTCACAATTTGCCTGGAACGCTGCACGTACCACAGGCAACCCAGTGTACCCTCACGGAGGGTCTAGTTTGTACTAAATAAAGAGTGGAATATTCATAAAATTTTAAGTACAGTAACGTTTTAACAGCTTTTGGCGAATAAACATCCTAAGTTGCGTGACTGGAAGTCCCACTGACTATGTGGCCGAGTGGAAGTCTGGTTCAGCTCTCCGACAAAACGAAAAAAAAAAAATGAAAAAAAATAAACCGATTGCAGAGCAAGAACCGCGCTCGGCCCATGGCCGCGCGTTGAATAATATATTATTTTTAACTTTGCGAGTCCCTAAAATATAAAATCTCTTGCGTTCTTGAATGTCAGGCGAGATTATTTTCGAGATGATTATTGTTACGAGCTGTGCAAGGAATCTTGGGAATGTTTGTTTCAACCATGTGGCATAAAGTATATACCTAATTCAAGATGGCGGAAACTGACACAGTTCGAGAAACACAATTGTACCAGTTACTGGAGCAATATACCACAATGGGCAGGAAAAGCCCACAGAGAGATGGAGCTTTGAACTTGGGCTAAATTTATCTGAAGATAAGATTCTTTCAACCGTTTTGAAGCGCCTGGAGAAAGGTTACGGAATCAAGGACAAACATTACAAAGTTCAAGCTTCAGGCTTCAGCGAAAGACTTCACACCGATATTGCCCGAGTGGCCTAAAGGCTGGATCTTTTCTATCGACAGTCAAGAACAGTGGGATAATTGCAAGGGCGGATCTAGGATTTTGGCTAGGGGGGTGCACATGTCAGACGGAAACGCACAGGAAGCCCAATCTTTATATGTTATACAATGTATCATACATGCTTTTAAGAGGGTTAGGGCTGTATTATGATAAATCTGTAAATGATGAGGCAAATAAAAATCTAACTTAATGCAGTTTTTGTGCTTTTAATATCCTCTAGTAGCTTAATTCGCTTTGCCGCTGTCTGTTATTTAGGTTTTTATTTCGTTTGTAAATTGTTTTTTTGGTAACCGAGGGGGGGTGCACGTGCACCCAGTGTAAAGGGCCTGTAACGTCTTTTCTTCAGCTAAGTTCTAGGGTTCTTTATGGGATAGTAACATTGGACAATGTGGTCTATGTGTCTGCACACGACAATAATGGAGGGATATATAAACTTACCTTTAATCATGGCAATCGTGGCTTGGCTGAGAAGATAGTGAGTAAGGGTGGTTCACTCTGCAACAAAGTACACATTTTAACCACCTACAATGACAACCCCTTTGCATTTAGGGACACTGGAGACGCGTGTATCAAGGCTTATAACCCTACAGTAAAGCAATGATCTGTTGTAGTTGGCAATGCAAAAGGCACAAGAGATGGAAGTAAAGCCCAGTTTTCCCAGCCAACAGCCATCTGCTTTGATTACGGCACTCTATTTACCGTCGACACCTCAACCGGTACCCTCCGCATGACAAGCAGTGTCACTAGTTTGGAAGACTATTTGAAGCATCTGCATCTGTTTGGAGAGACGTTTGGATTTCACATAAAGACCAGCACCTCGGTCATAGTAGAGATCCCCCTGGCAATCGAGAAACTACAGCAAGTTTACTCCTTTGACAAAAACTGTGTTGATGCAGTCATGAGCCTTATTGGTACCACAGCTGTGACACAAGGCCCTCAAGGAACTGTTTCATCAGTTGTCATGGAAGATGAAAGAAGGATCCTGAAGTCTCTGCGTCACATCAAGGACCTACTAGACAGTTTTAATCCAAGCCAAGAGTCTTCTAACGCTTGTTGTCAAAAACACATTTTCAGAAATGAGAAGAGGTGCCACTGACATGCCCTTACAGATTCAGCAGCGCAATCAAAGAACGGTTGAAGAGGCAATGTTTTACACCATTTGCTTACTTCACAGCTCCCAATTTCTATTACCCACAGGTTTTCACCACCACATATTACAATGATTTACGCAAGTTATACCCTCCAAAGGCGCACAAACTATCTGAAAAGCAGGTGAGTGAAATGAGGAACTGGAGAGCAATGTATGGTCCGAGTGTCCCCCAGAAAACTCAGTGCGAAACATGACAACAAAGGACAATCCAGGAACTCTGCCCATAAATTTGTATGCAGCTGACTCTCTGACTCTACAACCCTAGATTTCACAATGCTGAGTGAAGCAGCAGCAGTCCCAGTGCCTCATAGAGAAACAACAGAGACTTTTTACAAACTAAGCCAGCCAGCTGATTCCAGTGATACTCTTCAATTGTTCATAATGGTCTGTCTGCAAGAGAATGTGAGTGTTGGCATGAAGAGGGTGAAAGCCAAAGTGTTTATTCAAGATCATTTCAATCCAGTGCTGTTCACGGAAGATGCGGAGAGATATATGTCGATGTGAGTAACATTGTTTGTGCCCTAACCTGCTGTAACTATCTTAGAGCTTGAAGAAGATGATCTTATCCTTCTCCTTGATGTGCTTCACCATACCAATGAAGTCGTCACTGTCGCAGAGGCACCTGAGTCAGTTGAGATGACAGAAACGGGAGTCGATGAAGTACAGCATTAGCGGATTCCAAGGAGACGAAGGAGGCGGTTCGAAGCGATTTTTTCTACTGTGAATAGAAAGGTAAAACAAGCAAACAAATATGGGGAACAATGATAAACATTTTTGGGGATCAAGGGAACAGCGCAAAAATTTTCGGGATCAAGGGAACGTGAGCTAAAAACATTTTTGGG
>NC_090873.1:19011933-19021933 GCF_036669935.1 Montipora foliosa
AGACCTACTGCCCTCATTTTGAAACAAACATTCTTTTGAGGAGTGCTTGTCGTAGCGAGGCTAGTAGGGCTAGGGCTTATTAGCGTTAAAACCATCGAAATTTTATTTGGCCGCCTTTATGAAAGAGGTCAATATGTAGTGCTGAGTGGGTGATTTGATGACGTCACTGTGAAAACCATCTATTGAATTTCCTTTTTTTGTTGAGCATCGTGACAAAGCAATATTCCAGAACGAATCCATCAAAATTTGCTGACTGTCGAACATGTCGGTTTATAAGCTTTATTACTTTAACAGCAGGGGAAGGGCTGAGCCTTGCCGACTTGCTTTCGCGGCGGCGAACATTGAATATGAAGACAAACGTTTGGATAGCGAGGAGTGGCAAAAGGAGAAAAAGTGTGAGTAGAAAATTATTTTATTTTTACTTCTTGCATCCTTCGGCGAAGGTTCTGTCTACAAGGTTAACACGAAAATTTTATTCTATTAATCGACCGATAAAGGTAAATTAACCAGCGTAGTAGAAGTTTCTATAGTCTGGACAGTCGACAGCCAATTCGATCGAAATTATTAAATGGCCGACATGTACGTATACAGTCCGATTATTTTTCAATTGAAGAAAATCGGTTGAAAATTGGTTCTCGCGTTCAAGGAATACAAGTGTAATAATACTCTACATTCAAACGATCGAAATTTTATCTTATTTAATTGATGTACAAGGTACTAAACACTGTATTATTGAATACCAACCGTTTCGAAAAGAGTGCTTATCAAAAGTTTAATAAACCCTGTTTATCAGGGATTTTATTTGCCAAAAACGTGCCATTAATTTAGAGTAAGTTTAGTAATTCGAAAGAAATATTCCGCCAAAGGACTGTCTTGTACCGAAACCAGCATATCTTTTAATTTGTTCTTTAGGGAAAATTAAAACCCTTTAACCCATTCCGTGATTGTCCCACTGTTTTTTCGTTCAGCTTCATTTGTCACGCAGTTGAGATAAGTATCACCTATTAAATATTGCCATATGTAGCACGAAGTAGTGAACCCTCAGCAGACGCAATGGCGAGATCTGGCATTGTTTCCAAATCTGATGAAAAACAAAAATTAACCCCACGGCGTTAAAGTGTTTGGTGTCTACAAAATCAAAATGGCAACGAAAATGTTTAGGCAAAGATCGTCCAGTTAATTTGTCACGCGGTACGGGTGGTGTATTTATTTACTAATAATGGTAAATTATTGGATCCTTTGGGATGCTCTTTCCTGATTTTTGCGCTGTGCAAAACCCCAAGCTCCTCCCAGAATGGTTTTTGTCGATTTGATTTATTTCAGTATGGAAAAAAGTTGACTCGGAAAGAAAAGATGAAACAATTTATCAACAATCTTTTAAGATTTATAGTTTTGCATAGATAAATTCAGGTTTTTGAGCTGGGAGTAATCCTAGTTGTTTAAAACAACTAGGATTACTCCCAGCTCAAAAACCTGGATTCATCTATGCAGAACTATAAAAAGTAATGAAATCTGGAGTAGTTACAATAATAATAGTGGTTTATTCACAATTAATCATTGGTGGGAAACATTGAAGAACTAACAAACAATACATTCACAACTACAAAATTCCATGAAAAATTGTAAAAGGAGGTGGAAGAGGTTATCCCTTTCTAGTCCACTTCCTTAACTTAAATAACAATATATCAGTTTACAATCCTAAATACATAAATCTGTTTAAAATATTTATCTACAAAAATTTATAATACAAAAACATACAAAAACACAAAATGATAATAACCATAAAACTATATCAAGAGAATTCACTGAACAATTTATTTTTAAAAGATCTTAAGTATTTTGCTTCAGTGGTTTCTTTCCTTAAATTGTTCCATGAGTTTACGATGCACATTGAAAAACAATGTTTGCAGTAATTTAATTGAGCAGGGATTGTCTTTAGCTTGAAACACTGGTTAGATTGCAGTGGTCTGTATTTGTCAGCAAAGTTAAAGAAATCGTGTAGGTTTGTACTGTTCAGCTCATTTACTGTCTTGTAACATAATTTCAGTGAGTGATGACAAAGTTCTCTTTTTTTCCAATGTTGGCCATTTAAGTCATTTCAATCAATCATCGTATGACATACCACTGGCATTTGTGCCTAGTGCAAATCTGGACGCTTGTCTTTGGGCTTTTTCTAGAGTAGTGATATCTTTCTTAAGGTGCGGCGACCATACTGGCGAACAATATTCAAGGATTGGCCTAACAAGACTTTTATACAATTTAGACAACAAGTCTGGGTTTTTTGGTCCAGCAGTACGTCTAACAAAGCCCAGAACGCTGTTAGCCTTATTTGCACATTTAGTGACCAGTAGGCTCTATGACAGAATACCAAGGTCTTTTGTTTCTGATACTGTGTTCAATTTATTGCTACGTAAGTAATATTCAGGACGTGGTGTCTTTTTTTTCTTCATAGCTTCACACTTGGTTGTATTAAAACTTAGCTGCTATTCATTCATTGCTCGAGTGTATTCAAATCGTTCTGTAATATTTTTCAGTGTCTTCTTGAACATTCCTTACTACCTTGTAGACTTTCATTTCGTCTGCAAATAATATGCATTGAGATTCTGTGTTCCGAGTTGTCATTTACATAAATAAGGAACAGTATTGGTCCTAATAGTGTTCCCTGTGATACACCAGAAAGTACACTTGTCCAGGATGAATAATGTCCCCGAGGTACAACACGCTGGTGGCGGTTTGTCTCCCTACCCATGATAATAGTGGGTCTCTGATGCCATATGCTTGCAGCGTTGATAATAAACGTTCATGTGGGACAGAGTCGAACGCCTTTGAAAAATCCAAAAACGCAACATCTGTAGAAGTCCGTTGTTCCTATTTTGAGCCCAGTCAGAGTTGAGACAAAGAAGATCTGCCCTTCATAAATCTAAACTGTTCAGAGATAAAAATGTTCTTAGATATCCAGAATTCTACTAAATGTTGTGGCTTGCAATTTTCTCGAACACTTTGCATAGAATTGAAGTTAATGAGACTGGATGGTAGTTTTTACAGTTGTTTTTAGCGGCGCCTTTTTTGCGTAATGGCATAATATGAACTTGCTTCCAGCAATCCGGTATCTTGCTTAACGAAAAGGAAATTGATGTAGCTAAAGTATCCGCGCAGCTTTTTAGAATCAACGGGTGAATGCCATCCGGCCCAGGAGACTTGCGAGGTTTCAACTCTTTCAGTAACTTGGTGACTTCATCAACTGAGCATTGGAGAAAACTAAGACTATCATCGACAATGCTCTGTTCAAATATTTTCTCGTGTAAAAACCGATGCAAAAATGTGTGCATGTGTTCAGAAATATCACAGTCATCGGTTAATTTGCTTCCATTGTCCAACTTGTCAAATGTCAAATCATTAGACCCTTAACGCTTTGAGTTGACGTTGTTCCAAAAGAGTTTATAATAATATGTTCTTTTTCGTCATGCACATTGCCTACTTAAATACTTCAGGTATTCCCACCGGGCCTCATTACATTTCTTTTTAAGCATGTTGTTTATGTTCTTGTATTTGGACCATAAATCGGCATTATCGCTGGATTTAGCTTTCTTGTAAGAACACTTCTTTTTACGAGCAAGGTTGACTATATCATCCCGTTTTTCCGTGTAAAAACCGATGCAAAAATTTGTTCATGTGTTCAGAAATATCGCATTCATCGGTTAATGTAACCTAATATGGCAATATGCCTCCATTGTCCAACTTGATAACTGTCAAATCATTAGTCCCTTTACGCTTTGAGTTGACGTAGTTCGAAAAGAGTTTTATGGTCTTTTTTGTCATGCACATTGCTCAGGGGCACCCAACGTCAATTTTCGGAAAATATCTGTTCGGAAGAGGATTTGAGATCTAATATTTTCGGAACATTTGCTGTAAAATTTCTTGCTTGCCTGCCTCTCCTAGGAGTTTCGAACATCTGAAAAATGGTATAATTGCCCATTTTTAACAGATTTTTACCCTAAAAAGGTCACCTAGAATTTTCGGGAGCCTTTTTTTCTGGCTTAAATTTTCGAAAAGGTAAGTTTTGATCCCTATAACTTTCGGATCACTAGCCTTTCAGCTAGGAAATCCGAACAGATGAAAAATTTTTAGGGGATAAAAATATGCTTATATCTACGGATTAAATACTAAAATACGTTTAACAATGCTATGTTTAAGTGGTTTTGAACTATATTATCGTTGGGTGCCCCTAATTGCTTGCTGAATCCTTCAGGTATTCCCACCGGGCCTCATTACATTTCTTTTTGAGCATGTTTATGTTCTTGTATTTGGACCATAAATCAGCATTATCGTTCGATTTAGCTTTCTTGTAAGAACGCTTCTTTTTACCAGCAAGTTTGACCAAATCATCCGAGATCCATGGGGCGCGGCGATTTTTCCTCGTTTTTCTTGGGAATACACTGATCAACTGCACTGTCAAAAGATCAACCCGTGCATTCCACACTTCATTCATGTCATTTGAAACAAATACACAGTCCCATGGCATGTGTTTGAACAATTCATTCAAGCCTGACCAGTCAGCTTTGTGGAAATTACAAAACTCTTTTTTCGAAGATTTTCTTTGGTAAGGATTTACGTTTTCTTTAAATGTAATAATGTTGTGATCTCTAATCTCTACGTCGCAGTTATTGGTTAGAATAAGATCCAGTATATTGTCTCCTCTTGTAGGATGTAGGACCATTTTAAGAAATTATCAGATAACGTGTCACAGAAGATTTCATAATTTAGTGAGTTATTTAAGAATAAATTGTTCTTCCAGTTGAAATCCTCAACAAGTATGATATTTGTGGGTGTTTCTAGAACGAAGACCCAAAACTTAAGACCTAAGACCCACTGATCTAAAACGAAGACCCTTTGATCTGAAACGAAGACCCACTGATCTAAAAACAAAGACCCCGTGATCTAAAACGAAGACCCCGTGATCTAAAACGAAGACCCTATAATCCAAGACGAAGACCCACTGATCTAAGACGAAGACCCTATGACCTAAAACGAAGACCCACTGATCTAAAACGAAGACCCACTGATCTAAAACGAAGACCCTGTGATCTAATACGAAGACCCACTGATATAAAACGAAGACCCACCTCAAAAACGTCAGAACGATGCCAATGTCTGGCTGGTCAGACGAAATTGTGTTATGGAATTGTTAGAGCGGTGGAACGGTGGAACAGTGGAAGAGCTGAATGTGTGCTCTGAGTGCGTGTGCTCGAAACTCCTCACAACTAACGATATAGCGATGCTTCTTGTGACGTCACCCATTGTTACTGATATGCCAACCAGAACCTAATTGACTGTTGAAACAAGTCAACAGTGAAGTCCATGTTTGTCACTATATGTCTACTTAATGTAAAATTTAAAAACTTGTGGCGCCTTTTACAACAAGAACTGACATCACGAGTTATAACAACTTGGATAAAATGCGCGTTCTGATTGGCCAATTGGTCATTTACCATTTGCCCATGGATGCACGCTCGGTGACGACAGCTGACGTGCGATCTAGCTAAAGAAGAAAATGCCGTCATTAGCGCATCAGTCCTAATTTTCCAAGACATATTTTCCTCCTCTTAGAATAGGAGTGAACCTCTACAGAGCTTAAAATAGAAAGATATAGCCCTAAACATTAATCAGCAGTGTAAAAGGAGGATTGAAGGTCTTAAAGCGACGAAAGAGCGTTTTGTGTTTGTACTGCTTTGATTTCCAAAACACAATCTGAATTCTGCTCAAATATTCAAGCCGAATCGCGGAATTGAAGTGGATTTTGTGAGACCAGGGAAGATACTGCGGGAAGGTAAAATAATGGTGTTTTGGAACGTCGTTTCTATTTTTGACTGGAAAAGTCGTCCTGTTTGCGATAGCTTGATCAAGTGCAAAGACAGCGTGTGTCTGTCGACGATCGCAAGAAAATCGAAATGTTTTCTCTCCTAAGAGCAAATTATAGTTGATTCCAATAAAATTTTTGACTGGGAAAACTGTTTGTTGATCAGTTTGTCTTGTTAATTCATAGTTGTCTTTAGAAAGCAAAATTGTGTTGACATCGTCTGTTGACCAAACTTGATTTATGCAAATACAAGCGAAACAAGCAGGAGTGGTGTTAACGATTATGTTATAAAACAAATGGTAAACGGCTCAGCGTGCACTATTGAGTTATGGTGCACTTGGGGGTTTGCTAAGCACTCAAGAAGCTAGAGTCGCTCTCGGCTTTCACCTCGAGCGACTCTTACGCTGCTCTCGTGCTTAGCAACCTCCCGCGTGCACCATAACTCAATAGTGCACGCTCGAACTGGAACCTTTTTAAGACACAACAACGTGGTTTCCTGGAAAAGTAGGATCAAGGAGCCGGGATAAAGGATCAAAGACCACGGATCAATTTCCGCGAAAAGGGTTGTTTTTTTAATTTGTAACGTGAGTTGCAATCTGAGAAGATTGTAGTCACTCTATTATTAAAGGACTACATGTCACATTGACAGCTGCATTTTGTTGACCACATGTTCATTACAAGGATAATGAAACTACTAAAAGTTTACAAGTTAAAAACAATTTGAACTTACAAGTTTGTAATGGAGAATACAATTACAAACACTTAGTTATTTAAGGTGTTAGAATATAAAGTAGTGAAAGTAAAATTACAAGGTACATGTAAAAACAATTTGACACAGTAAGAACAAAATACCTAAGATTCGCAATAGCTGTTAAAAGAAAATGCCTTATTTGCTTTCTTGAAGGAAGCTGTTGAGGAAGAATTTTATTATATCATTGTTTAGAGAAAAGTAAAATTTAGGTCCCTGTTAGAAAACAGAACTCAAATTGTTTGATGTTAAACAGAGTTAAATGAATAGAGGGTAATGTGAAGTGCTAGATTTCTATCCCATATGAACCATGTGAGCGTTAGCCCTACTGATGGAAATGGGCCCACACAAGGACAGAGAAAAACTTTGACCAGGGTGGGAATTGAACCCACAACCTTCGGGTTAGATCTCCGCCGCTCTACCGACTGAGCTACAAGGTCAGACGGGAGCAGGCCGTGGGAATTGAAGATGTTGAAGTCCCTGATGAAGTCCCCAACGTAGGGAAGTGAATAGTACAATATACGTGAATTCGAAGTGTTTGACGATAAATAAAAACTCGATTTGTGTATCATTCCAATTGAATTCGACACTTTGTTAGCCACATGAGAGATTTCAGACTTCCAGTTTAGGTTTTCATCGATGATTACACCCTGCAAGAAAACTGTTTTTTTAACTTGAACAATTTGTTGTTCATTTATCAAAATTTGAAGATTATATATAGCTTCTACGTTTTTGATTTGGTTGGAATTCAGTGAAAGCTTATTAACCCTAAACCATACTGAAAACTTATTTAACTCGAAATTCAGCTTATTAACCAAACAGTCAGGATCTTTAAGAGACAATGTATTGACTATATCGTTGATGTAAAGAAGAAAATTAAAGTAAAGGCCCTAGGATAGAGAGCCCTGATAAACCCCACAAGATATATTAAAGCGAGAAGAAACATGACCATTGAAATAAACAAATTGTAATCTGTTAGAAAAATAGCATTTTCTCCATTTTGAGGTCAGTCCACCTTTACCATAGTGTTCAAGTTTGTTAAATAAAATACAACGAGTAACTGTATCGAATGCTTTTGAGACATCTAAGAAAATACCAACAACTATATCACCACCATCCAAAGCAGAGGAAATCTTATGATGTAAATCAATCAAAGCAATTGTAGTGGAGTGATTTTTACTGAAGCCATACTGTTCATCACAAAGGACATTTAAATGAGTTAGATAATCATTTGAACGGTTATAAATTATTCTCTCACATATTTTGGAAAAGCTACAGTAGGTAAAACCGAAATGTTATATTTTGTGCCATCTAGTTGCGTGACGAGAAATTGTAAATTCGGTATTTTACCACAAAGGAAATGATAAGAATAATTCATTGATTAGTTACAGTTGTCAATAGGCCTTTGGACGAGTATTGTTCAGCTTACAGTGTGGATATTCTCACAGTTGCTTTGACACGTAGTTTTAAGTTGGAAGAATTTTAGTGAAATATTAGGGTTATTCAGGATAACTTTGGAATCCTCTCACGAAGTAAGTGCATTTTTCTTGCTGTTTTGTTATTAAAGGTTTTAATTTTAGTACGCTTAAAGTCGTTTTCATTTAGAACAAAGAGGTGATTTACCGACCTCGTGGTCCAAGTTGTGGTGAAAAAGAAGTTGTAAGGGAACTTGAAAATGTTCAACATGTCAGCCTCGAAGCCAATGTTTCTCGATTCTCTTTTATTTTCTTCAATCTTTCTGCGATTCAGTATTTTACTAGTAACTACATATCTTCTTAGGGGGCTATTTACCTAAGACATCTACCATGGTACTATAATGATATACGGTACCAAAACAATATTTTGCTATATAACAACATGTACTATTAGAGCTACATATTACGCAAAGTTAACTTGAATCTCCTGGAAGACAAAACGCCGCTCAGTTTACAAGATACAGCGCTGGGTTATTGCATTACCACACGTACGCATTGCGTGCCTATTTTTAGGAAGAGCAGAAGGAAGTTTTCAGGACGGTCGATCGAGGATAAAACATTTTGCCATCAGCAACAAAATTTGCGACATGAAAACAACTTAAATTTTGAACCGAGAATATAAAAAGTGACCATCAGCGAAAAACATTTTGGGAGATTTTTCCTACGTTCAATTTTTTTATTGTACTTTTGGCTGCACAAGTAAATCGCAAAATCGAAAGTGACATCGAATTCAGCGGGCGTCGTGATCAGGTTACCGTGACGTGTTTACTCGCGAAACAGTGAAGCATCTGTTTCAAACGATGGCAAGATATCGGGTTTTTGTTTTTGTTAGTTTTTTTTTCTTTCAAGTGTTATAGAGTTTGACAAGAAATGTGCGACTTCAACACAAAGAACACAATCGCCGAACTCTCGAGGTTGACCATTGTTTCTGCAAAGTCAAAAACTTACTCTCCAAGACGAGGTTATTTATCACCAGGTAATTCCATGGTTTTGGAAATAGCAGCTACTTTATTATTCATCAGCGTAACAATTTTTTGCTGATTTTGGAGCTCATTTTGGTTGAAATTCAAGCACGCTTCCAACAGACCTGTTTATTTTCCTCACTTATGCACGCGTTGCTTAATACAATGCACTACCACAAAAATCCTCCCTTATCACCTTTCAACCCACGAATGCAAATTTATTAAGCTGGAAAATTACACAACTTAATAAATTCACAAAGGCTGGCAATCTCACAAAACCTTTTCCAGCGAAAAATTTATTGAAATAAACAACATATTTGCTATTAGAGGAAAAAACCTTCCTATTTCGTTTCGTGCGTGAAAACAAGAGACCCAATCGTGTCAAATTACCATACGCAACAAAACAAAATTTCAAGATCAAACTCTTTCCTAAAGAACCTTTTCCTTGAATAATGAAACACAAAATAGACAACAAGGTTTCTTTCAAATAATTCTTGGCTGTCACATTTTCAATTATATTTTTACCTGAAGGCTGTGCAGAGTTGAGCACAAACTAAATATAACAAGAAACAGTCCGTGTCACAAACCCTACAGTATGCAAATAAATAAATAAATAAATAAATAAATAAATGAATTTCTCAGTTCAGGATTAAACCCTTTCCCGAAGAACCTTTTCCTTGAATAATGAAGCACAAATTAGACGACAAGCTTTCTTTCAAATAATTCTTAACTGTCACATTTTCAATTATAATTTTACCTGAAGACTGTGCAGAGTTGAGTACAAATAAATACAAATAGCTAGGCAACAGAGATCACAGATCCACTTAAGGTGTTCGATTTCTTCTCCGTCTTTGTTGAACCCATAAGTTACCTGAGAATTTTCCATTTGGTTTCAGTGTTGTATATAACATCACACTTCTGACTTGGTAAAATATTCGAAATATAGCTCACTTTGATT
>NC_090873.1:19024433-19026933 GCF_036669935.1 Montipora foliosa
TTCACGTCTTAAAAAGTTTCTCTTCGCTGTAGATTCCGTGTTGGTATTCTGAGTGCTCTTCTTTTGCTTTCTTGAGGAGACTGAATCACTACTTGTCCGCTTACAGCTCAATGGTTGCCACGACTCGACGTGGTAAAGCACGATCAAAACCCCTTACAAACAACAAAATCAAAGAAAAAAGGAGCAAAGAACAACGAAAATGTAGTGAATTTGTTTCTGAACGCCACAGGATATTTGGTTCACTAAAGTGACCACGGATGGCTTTGATTGTGTAAGATATTCACACCCCACGCACTGGATTGAAAAAGTTGGCAAACCTTTTCAAAACTTTTGGCATGCTGTCACGCAAGCGCCTCCTTTAAAGTGCTACTGTGATAAAAAATCGCTTCTTCCCGTAAGTTTTGGATTTCACGGTCCACCATTACTCACGTTCAAAACTGACCGATTGGATCTCAGAGGGATGGATCTAGGGAAAAAGTGACGTCATTTACTCACTAGCCTAAAATCTCAGCGTGTAAACGCAGCTTATTATACATGCAAAACAAGAGATTAAAAGTCTGAAAGCCCGAAACCGCGTGCTGCATATTAATTCAGCCGCGTACACACGCATTGCATTCTGAAACTATTGAGTCTTTGAAGTCATTTTCTCCTCGATCTAGCTCTCTCAAGATTTTAATTAAAGTTAGTAATGGCGCACCATTAGACAGGAAATTTCTAGTTGAAATAAACAGGTGTCTTTTTGAAATCAAGGCTTAAAACTTCGATCAGTTACTGTTTAGTTAACATAGGTTTGAAATCCAAAGAAAAATAAAAATTGTTTTTTTGCTCATAGTAGCACTTTTAAACTGTGTATGGATATTTATTGACTTTTGCTTCAATAGTCGTTTTGCATCAAGCAGGCTAACAATAATCTGTACCATGCTTAGTTCGCATTTTTGAGCGTTAAAATAGAATTTTCCGTCCTGTCTCTGGCAGCAAGTCGTATATTTTGAGGTCTCCCATCCAGATACTAACCCCGCCGGACAGAGATGAATTTCAGAGAACTTTTGGCGTGAACTTTTGTCGTCAGACGCTCGGAGTACACGCTTAAACTTGCTGTGAAAAAGAATTTGAACTTCATGTCAGCCTCGACAGTTATGGAATGAACCACTGTGTCACTGCACTATCACACGTACGCAATGCGTACCTATGTTTAATCCCTGGTCTTAACACCTCAATAAACAATTATTCAGCGATGTCAACATCACTGGAACAAAAATCCTGACGCACTTTAAACTCAATATCCTTAGAAACATTAAGTCCTACACCGCCACCAGGTTTACTTTGCCTATATTTGTGGACAAACCCAAAGCCATCAAAATCAACCGAGTGAAAAGAATCGCTCAGCCAAGTCTCGGGAAATACCGACGATAGAAAATTAATCTCTAAAGATGATAATAAATTAGTCAGTGTAGTGATCCCAAAAGCAATAAAGTATGCAAGCAAACAGATTTAACTCAACAATTTCATTGCAATCGTAACATGGCCGCTGCTATTAAAAGCACACGGTCAACCTATCCCAGCATACTTAGTGGCCTAATACATTACAGTCACGTTATTTGTATTATGCTGAAGACTACGAATATTCTAATGAAGCAGAAAATAATCGGCATCTGAATATTGTTCACGTTCACGTTTAAGCATTTCCTTAAATTGATTTTCTGTAAAGTAATCGCAGGGTGTCTCTCTTGCATTGAAATGAATGTCAGGGTCAAGACTGTCAGACTGAGTCAGAGAAGCATTTAAGTTCGTAAAAATAGGATGGTAATAAAGACTAGAAAACCTCTCGAAATTGAAGTGTCATTTTCTCCTCGATGCAGCTTTCTCAAGAACATAATGTTCGTAATGGCGGACCATTAAATAGGAAAATTCCAGTTAAAATAAAGAGGTGCCTTTTTGAAATCAAGGCTTAAAACGTGGGTCACTTAGTGTTTTGTTAACATAGTTTTGAAATCCAAAGAAAAATATGAATTGATTTTTGGTTACAGGGGCACTTTAAACATTCTTTCCTGAACTTGAAGCATCTCTCTCAACATGGCGGTAGTCAGAAATTCTTGGTGCGTCTTCATTTCAGCTCGAGCGCCGACAGATGTCTTCGAACTGCGGGTTTCAGGCATGACGTTGGCAAAGACAAAATGTTTTTAAAGACAACGTTGTGTTAGTAATTGATCTTAAACAAAAACACATAAATAGAATAACCAAAACGTACGGAGCAAATCTTTTAGCATCCGTTCTCCATCCTTCGCACCACCACCACAGCAGCCTTGCATAATAAATCCGAAATCCTGGATGATCGAAGCAACTTTGTTTTTTGAAACTAACTAAAACATTATTCTCGACTGAAGAGGAAACAAGAGACATCAACATTTGCGGTTTTCAACGAACTTCGCTTTGTAGAAACCCCACCAAAACTACAAAATGAAGATCCCTTCAAAAGCGTCTCAGTTCAAAGCACTTGATA
>NC_090873.1:19069433-19071933 GCF_036669935.1 Montipora foliosa
CATTGGTAACATTATGGAAAGCACTGTACCTTTTTCGATACAAATACCAAATTGGTGGCTACTATTCTCAATAGCAATACATACTCGTCACGCGCCCCTCAAAAAAATATTTACCCTTTCCTTCCTATAGTGGCCCCCTTGGGCGAGTGAAGTGGTGTTGCTTTAGGCAGAGCAGAATCTTTAACTGGGCAGGCTAAACATTTTCTCAGCTATTGGAACCAACACAAGGGGCAAGGTAGTCCCTTGGTGCCTTTAGCAACACTCCGGAAAGGAACTGCTTCTTCCTTTAGAGATCGTTTCTTGCTTACATACGGCTGTCTGCGGTTTTGATTCTAGCCCAAAAGTTGTAACCAACATTCTCACCCTGTTATATTATGCTACTCTCATTCTTAGACATCGCTACTTTTTACAAAGAATGCACATCGTGTGGAATGGTTTACCGATACCAGGAGAGCAGAGATGGGTTTCACAACTTCGATGATTTACATTTGTTTTCGTTCACCGTTTTACAGTTGCTAAGAGCGTTAATGAAGGTGGCTATTGCATATCGTGTTACTTTCGTCAGATAATTTTTGGTAGTTCTAGCAGTGACTCATTATTTCAGCAAGAGCATTTTGTGAGAGAAAGGACGACTAAGCATTACCTTTACCTATTCCTGGTATAGAGAGAAAGTCAAAGCTTAAACTCCTTGTCATAACATTTAATGGAGAATGATCCTTGTATATAATGTACATATTACGTAAACGTATAGAAGATGAGGTTTATTGTGGAATGAAAGGCAAAGAAATGTTATGTATATCTAAACCCATGTTTTTCGCTAGTCAGTCGTTCTCTAATATCATTTCTTTCTTTCTTTTACAGATGGCACAATATGTTTTGTGAAGATAACAGGGTTCAGTTCAATGAGGTTAGTATACATACCATAACTTTTTATCTAGGCAAAATTTTTTGCACTAAGCCGTAATCTATATATTTAGCCAAGCCTAAAAAAGCGGATCTCCCGGGTTGTTTATTCTTACTGGCTGTAGGATTATTGAAAATAAAAGGCTTTGGAACTGTCCGCCATTTGGTTTTCCCGGATATTGCTTAATTATATCATTTTCTTCGCTGCCTAACTAGCGAATTCCATGGTTAATTTTACCCGAAAAACCGACTGATTGCATGAATCACGAAGGGATGAGTGCGATATCGGTTTTTCCAGCGAAATTTACTGTCGAATTCACCAGTTAGGCAATTATTATTTTTTTTAATCGCAAGAGTTTTAAAAGAAAACAGGCAAATCCTCAGCAAGCGAACAGAAAAGGAAAGAAACCATTTCAGAGTCGACTGTCAAAAGCCAGCGAATAGGAATCGCGCTAAAATTAGAAATCATAGACGTACTATAGCTCGTAATGTGACAGTTCGTCTTCAGTGTCGGTTCAAGATTTATTGATGTACTTTATTCCTCTTTATCTCTGAAAAAGAGATTATTCCCAACAAATTAAGTTTACCTGAACGTGCTCTAAACAAACTTCTGAAAACACAAGCTGGTGATACGTCTCCTTACTTTTACGAGAACTCATTGCGATTACATGTTTATAACAAAAGGGCAACATTTTCTTGTCACTGTCGAGGCACATCGATAACTAGTTGGGCAAACGGAGTAACGCCAAATAAACCAGCAAACAGATCAATTATTTCTGTCCAAAAAGAGTACAGATGATTGTTATTTAGTTCCAGTTAATAACGACTAAACCACTTTTTAGAAATATGCATCCACTTGAAATAACTTATCTGTAGAAATAAGAAACGGTTTAGCATCCAAGAAAAGAATTTGTGGAGTAACGTCTTTCACCAAGTTTGAGCCATTGCTGGTGTACCGTTTTGTCGTTCTCGTTCTCTTTCTCTCTTCTTTCGTTCAGTTCTGTTCTTCTGTCATAGGCCGTCCAGGCATCTTGCAACCTTAGTAGATTCAAAATTAAAAATCTTAAGATAAGACTTATGCCAAAGATTGCGATTCAGAGCAAAAAGCAGCACTAAACAAATTAAAAATAAACACTCACCTTTAAGTTTTTATCTCTCCAATGCTTGACTTGAATAACTATGTAGCCACCAGTGTGTCCTGACCACAGCTATATTATGTCAAACCTGGATTAAAACCAGCGAAAAATGCAAGAAAAAAATACTTTCCAGACCGCAACTGAACACGAAAAGCATCGACTGTAAAGAGCTTTTGTTAACTCAGCATGGCCGTGTAGCGGCGTCGAGCCACAGAAACAGCACAAAAAATTCTTAAGCCTCGTTTATGCTCAGATGTGTGTCAGACCTGGCTTGAGCCTGCAAATCCAATCAACAACCAGTACCTGGTAGCGGCCAACTTAAAAAAAAACAGCTGATCTCGATAAGGTCCAAATTGAGTCCACGATATGGTCACTTGATACTGGTCAGCGGATACCTTGTGACAGGTGTCAATTGACCATAACATTGATGTCCAACATCAAAGATGTATGCTGTAAACTAG
>NC_090873.1:19084433-19101933 GCF_036669935.1 Montipora foliosa
TATTGTTCATGTTGGTATACTTTCCTGCATGTATACCCTTCCATAAACTATAAGAACTTTTATATCAGATAAACTCAAAATGAGAAACAAAGACATATTTATTTACATTTTTTTTATTTATTGTTCATGTTGGTATACTTTCCTGCATCCACCTTATAAGGATTACAGCCCAGATAATCAGCGTTTAGCAGTGTTCGACTTATATGGTTTTTAGGAGTGATGTTGACAATTCTCTACCAAAGATATGTATTTCTAAATAAACTTGATTGATAATATATGACCATCATCTTTACGCGTAATTACCCCTTCAAGTGGATAGAGTGTATTTCATGTACCAGTGAAACAATTTGCTAACAAATGTGTGCAAATTAAATCTGAAGTTTAGGCTGTCAGGTTCTCATCAATTTTTCATATAGTTATAACTAATATTACTAAATATATTAATAAAAAAGGATGCATTACACATTTGGTATGATGATTTTCAAAGAATCCATGCTGCTGATTAATTCCTTTTTAAACTATTTACTATTTTCAAAATAGGACATATTTCTAAAAATAGGTTTGCAGGTTTCAACTGTATATCAATTTGAAATTACAAATGTAACATCAAAATGTTAGAAGAGAATAATAATATTATCGTTGATAACCTGGCATTGTTCAGCAAAGATTCCACTGCCAATCAACAGAACCTTCATTAAAAAAATAATCTTTGAAGGTTTCTCTAACTGACTTGGCATCAAGGGATGCATTATGCCCTGTTGAGGGGACAGCAAGGGGAGCGAATCCATCTGCAGATGACTCTTGACGCCAGCTACCTGGAATTAGATGGCCATCTTCCTCTCGATCAGCAAGTCCAACAGGGGTGTAGGTACTGCTAGATTAACTCCTTCGTAGGTAGTTGTGTAGGCCAAGAGCAGATAAAATTATCAGCTCTACAGTATCTGGTGGCAACAGAATTGCAGACCTGAAAATACGCCACCTATTGGCAATGATGCCAAATAAGTTCCTTTAGAGCCTGGCACACTTCTCTTATCATGTAGGAAATTGCAGCAATTGATATTCTGAATTGAAAGCTCAAAGAGCGAAATGTTTCTCCAGTTGCCATGAATCTTATAGCTAGAGTTAGCCTTTCTGGGGCTTTTACAACTTTTGCGCCACCCAATAGTTCTTGTGGAGTGATAAAAGGCTCAATTTTGCGTAGTATTTCGCAGAAATCGCCATAGTTCATCCTCATCATTTCTTTGTAACCGGCTGTGTCTTCTATCATGAGCTCTTGGACGATATTATTGAAGCTTCCTTTCTCACTTCTTCGTCTGATCCATGCTCTTGTTTTCCCTCTAGGTTTTCTTGTATTTTTGCCGTCATTTAGAAGCTCATCTATGACAAAAGCAGCTAAGCATTTACGTTTTTTGTGATGTGAAATGATGGCAGCTGAAAACTCCGCCATGCTTTACGTCATTTCTATGGAAACGCGCGTGGAACTATGTGTAATCTTAACCCACAATTCTCTGTTTCGTCATACTTGTAGAGTGGTTGTATAGTCCGTGTATAGTACGTTTGAACACCTTACCCAACAACGTTATACAATGTCGATCATACAAAGTCGAGTGTTGTATAGTGCGTGTATAGTGCGTTTGAACAGGCCTTAAAACTGGAACTGTCTTTTTATGATAATTTAGTATCATTATTTTAGAGCCTTCAATTGGAGAATTGATTGAAAGATTTCAGATGGCAGTTGGTAGTCATTATTAAAACAGTGGTTTGCCCTTGTTGGAAGTGAGTGCCATGAGGAAGTTTACAGAGCTTCAAGTGAAGTACCTGGATTGTTTAAAGGTGTCTTTAAAACAATACTTCGGGAAGACTCCAGACTGTCACAAGACAGAGGATACCTCCAAGAACAAAGAACAGTTGCCCTCCTTCATATAATAGCATATTTCAGTTGTGAATAAACACGAATTAATTTGAACCAATAAAAGGGTTTATCTGAAAAATCTGAAATAAATTTTCATGTTTGCATAGATCACAGATTACATGTCCTTTGCAAAAAATACTTGGATCTCTACATGCATCAGCACTGTGGAGATACTTTGCGCTGGATTTTGCAACAGCTGGTATGTACTGGTGAACATCTAGAAGGGCAGATGCCATATGCGTCGCTTTTGACAACTATAGATTATCTGATATGCGAAGGGAGACTTTAATGTAAAGGTGGTATCGTAAAATATCACCTGTAAGAAATTTTCATCAAAGAAAAAACCATCAAAAGTCATTTCTTAGTCGTCTTGCTGCGCAATGCCAACAACTGAGGGCAAACGATATACAGAAGCAAATCAAACAGTTCAGGTGTAGTGTGAATAATAATGTATTATTTATTTCCTTTCTTGAGCCCTTCCTTTTAATCATGCCTGTAGTGAGTGTAAATTAAGAGACATTTCAATAATAATAATAATAATAATAATAATAATAATAATAATAATAATAATAACAACAACAGCAAAAGAATAATAATAATCTTGAAAATAACAGTAAAAATTCCTCTGTTTTCTATACAATCTGCTGCCTTGTGTTACTCCGTAAGAATTAAATCTTGATCGCTTTTGAGAATGAGAAGGTTACACAAATTTAATAATTGTGCAGCATAATACAGAGAACAGTGCATATGTACATTTCAGTATCTTGAAATCCAGAAATCTGGTAATAAATTAGCATGTTCACTGTGATATGCCATATTGCATCCTATTTTATCCCTGAAAGTAGTTCCACATGACCATCTGGTTTGTTACTAGTACTCGAGATGGAAAACTGTTTGTCCTGCCAGTCACTTCCATTTCCCTCATGGTGTCATAGTTGCTAGGTCTGACATATCAGGAAGAGAGGCTAGGCATTTCTGGCAAAAATTAAACAAGAACTGTCATTACAACACAATTTATGTTCTCTTACATTTGTAACATTTCTGTGACTAAAGACCAGTTATTTTGCATGTACAGTGTAGTGTACAGAACGAATTTCAAAAGAGATAAATGAGCATTACTTAAAACCTCTTACAAAAGGAAGAATGGTGAACTTCAAGTGTTGAACAAATAAGAGAACATCTCTGGAAATAACAGGTACTTCAAAACAAAAAAACAATACAACTACACAGAAGCATTAATTAAACAAAATAAAACACGATAGATCGAAAGAACTTTTCATTTCTTAAAATGAAAGAAGAGGAGAGCATTCAGTATTTCTGTTGCAAAATAAATTAATTTATAAAAAATGCCTATGCACGTAACTCAAGAATTGTACGTAAGCTTTAAGGATGATATGAATGATGTAATATTTACACAGCTTCTCAATCAAATCACGAGAAAAACACGGCATTTCACCTTTCTTTGCGTGTAACTTACAATGATTGCCAATGCTGTGACTTCTCATGCATGAGTGCGCTGCCTTCACCGCACACCGATGGCTCAGTTGGTTGAGCACCGGGCTGTCACGCGGGAGGTCGTTAGTTCAACTCCGGCCGGACCAACACTCAGGGTCTTTAAATAACTGAGGAGAAAGTGCTGCCTTTGTAATTACATCTGCAAATGGTTAGATTCTCTAGTCTTCTCGGATAAGGACGATAAGGAGGTCCCGTCTCACAACCCTTCAATGTTCATAATCCTGTGGGACATAAAAGAACCCGCACACTTGTCGTAAAGAGTAGGGCATGTAGTTCCCGGTGTTGTGGTCTGGTCTTTCTGGTCTGGATAGGGTAGGGTGGAGCACCTCGCATAGGACCTCGAGTCCTGTTCGTGCTCCTTCCCTCTGGGCAGGTTTGCCCAGTAGAAGAGACAAACCAGATGTCTCGTAAAACGACCATGCTAAATCGAATACATCGTACGATCAGCTGTTATTGCTTTAGTTTGAAGTACTGTTTGACATCACTTCTACATGTGTACAGACGTACTCGCTTGTGTGGTCGTTTTTAACTCCAGTGAAGCGACTTGAGTGTCACAACTTTAATTACTGTCTTAAACTCACGAGGTCGCACCGCCATTTTGACCGCCTTTTTCGCCACTCCAACGGTCGCACATGCGCAAACGTTTGACCGCTGTGTTTCTCTGCAGTCATTGGCAATCAGGGCGGCAGATGCATTTGCAGGCCGCGCGCCTCCCCTTTGGCCCGCGAAAAGGCGCGTTTCACAAAGGGCAGTTTGTCAACTGGCCGCACCTATTGATAAAAGGGAACAGTTATACTCACTGAGCTACCTTTTTATTGGTTAAATGTGATGTTTCCTGTCAGATTAAAGAAGGATGTTTGCGCAATTACCCTTTCCTTGATAATTAATGTCGTATTATATGACAGGAAACAAAAGAGAAAGGTTGAACAGACTGGCAAGGACAAAAAGGATGTAAGAAACTGCATGGATGGGAAATGTCAGACTGTGACTGAAGGGAAGATTGACGAGGATGGCTTCGTCATCCCGCAAAAGCAAGAAAAAGGCTAAGGCGGTAGAATTACATTACGACGCCGATCTAGGATTAAGATGAATCTCCTTGAACATACCCTTTTTTTTTTCTTTCTCTGTTTCATAGTTTGATTGTTGTTCTTTCCTTTATTCGTTCCTTCTTTCTTCCTTCCTGCATTTCTTAGTTAACTGTTTGCAAGTGACAACAACGTTTTATTAATTACTGTGATTTTTACTCGACAGAAGAAATCTAGATCGCCAGAATTTGAGGTGCCTTACCAAAGGTGAAGCGGGAAGAAGTCCGGTAAGTTTTGCAGCTCTACGAAAAAAGGTCTACACGAGGTAGAAGCAGTGGCAGTAGAGCAATGGGCCTTGGGAAGGTGAGGCGAGGAGATAGTCGAACGCTGAAGTAACTTTAGAAGTGGTAGTGGCAGTAACAGCTAGTAAAAGCTCGACTGGTATGGGTAGTATTATTAGAGTTAAATATAGGAAGAACTAATGATCTGAAATGCCTGCTGTTTGGTCACCGTGCTTTAAACAGAAATGAAACCGGGGAAGAAGAAACGATGGAGGCGGAAAACAGCAGCACCCACTACAGGGAGAAACTCCGACGGAAATCGAAAATAAGGGTAATTTCCGAAATACTCAAATTCAAATTGCCTTTGCTCTATCCAACCCTCAAACCTCCAACGATGTTTTTGAAACTTCCGACTTTGTGGGTTTTATTTGTTATTATTTTAGAGAAAGTTTAAGTCGTCAGAGTGGGTACTGAGTAAACGAACACACCACCAACAAAAGCAAACCACGGAAGAACGTGACGCAAGCATAAATTGAAACGATGATTCCCTAGTTTGCTATGTTTCCTATTTAAACACACGTATCGCACCGATATCAGTTTGGCACAGTTTGGCACTTAATACAGGAAAACGTCTATGTCGCTTAGGGTTGGCTTAGTTTTTCTGCTACCACTATTATAACATATCGTGCTCATTATAACACACGGTACTTGGTACATAAAGCACAATACAGGCCATTTGATTGAAAATATACAAGATTACAGAGACTGTTAAGATTAACATGTTTCATGATTAATTTCTTTTAGCTGCCAACTCACAAACATTGTGCTCTGCCGAAGACTGAGAGTGAGTATGCAACATCAAATGGGTTTTTCGGGCCCCAACATTGAAATAGATAACGAAATAGGAAAAAAAAAGATGGCAACAGTGAGGGCCTTCTGGGAATGAGGACCGCACATGTTTTCTTGATACGAAACATGACTTTTAAGTGATTTCCCGTGCCTAGCTTGTTGGATCATGAAAGCAAGTGTACTTTACGCCTTCAGTTCAATTTTGATTCATACTCAGTAAAATGACATGAACATTGATTCTATAGTGAAACATTTTCTCTAGACATTGCCTGTCTTCCAGACGAATTGTTAGTAGAGATCCTGCAGTTTGTCTGAGACAGTGAGGGAGATACTGCCATTGTAACTCTGAGCTTGGTGTGCCGCAAATGGTGGCAGCTTGTTTCACTTTAGGCTGCTTTCTTCCGTTTATGACAGGAAAAAGGCAACCCAGGATTTCAAAGAAAAGTACTTTGTAATGTATGAGATCCAAGAGTGTCTTGGGTGCAAAACTAAGTACAAGGATGCACCTGGATTCATGAAGACAGGAAATGCTATTAGATTTTACTCTGAAAGCGCAGATGACGGTCATCCGGGATACTGCTCACATTATTGCGCTCAGCGATGCGGCGCAAATTTGAATCCAGTGGATAATTGGCAAGAATACATCTTTTTAGCTTGGACATTTTGTCAGTCCTCAATACCACGTGACGTTATTCTAGGGAACAGTTGCTATGAAATCGTGTGCTAAGCCCGTGACTGTGTACGCCCGTGTTAACGAATAAGGAATTTTCCCTTGAGGATAGCGCGTGGTCTGGATTGAGAAAGCAAAATGTGGACACCAAAAAGGTCAAGTTCAAGTTTACAGGAAATACCCTTTGGAGGACAGAATGTGCAGAATCATGTTATATTATCCAATGAACGCCAGAACAATTAAAAGACCCATTCTAAACACGTAAACACAACACAGGCTTTGTAAAGATTTTTCAGTCGAAGTTACGTTACACGTGATCTCTTGACCCCCCCGCCCCCGGGGGAAAACTTCCTATTAATGAGCTAATGGGGATGTAAAACAAAATGATACTGCAAGGCTGATTGTCCGGCTGTGAGGAGAATTTTTTTTTCATTTACCCATTTTTCGTTTACATTGACATTGACATTGACATTAACATTTACCCAAAAGTGACAAAGATGGGGTGTATAATTGGCTCTTGGCAAACGTAAACAGGCTCTATCATTGTAAAGAAAAAACGTCATAAATTATACACGGTAAACTAGTAACCGGAGGTGAAGAGAATAATGGAATAACTTAACGGAACGTTTTTTGTCGGAATAATTGAATGATGCCATTTTGTATGGTGGAACAATGTATTATATTGCCCAGAATAAGTAGGTTTTTTCAACGGAATAATGAGTTCTTTTTTTACGGAAATAATGGAATAATCAAAATTTTCGAGCAGGAGTAATGGAATAATGCATATGAATACCCCATTACTTCTCTGCAACCCCCTAAAGTGAGTAAGTAAGGAAAGAAGTAAATCCTTTATCAAGTTTCAATGTATTTAGCCTTGAAAACATTCAATACTTCTTAAGTATGAGTTATATTTAAAAGTAAAAAATAAAAAGGTCAATCGTTATAACCTATTGTGCACGTTGAAAGTAGACTGGATAACGGCAATCTATAGCCTGCAGATTCAGACTGGAACACTTTCCATTGTTTCTTTAACATATCAAACCAAGTTTAGTTTTCCAGTTGCCTTTATGAAGTCAGATCAATCAGCTACACAGGCTCGTCTTTTTGACTTTCAGCAAGGGTACCCAACAAGCAAATTAAGCCGAAGGCCTTCAAATGAGAGACATTTGTAGGCTCCTTGTAATGAGTATAAAACTTTCCAAAGAGATGTGTTTTCCACCTAGAATAATTTGATCTGTTCTGAAATCTTAGCTGCAAAGTAAGTGTCCGAAATTTTAGGTAACGATATCTTCTTCTGAACGTTACCTGCTAAGAACTTAGAACCATTAAACCATTTGCACATCCGTAACTGGCAGGTGACCTTTTCAAGTGCCAAAAATTGCCAAAACATCCCTTCCGCAAAACGGAAGGGCCTACTCTTTCATGGTTACTCATGAATCTTTTAGAAGATGTTTTAGTAAAGAAATCTGTGGCTGTTTGGCAACGTACAATCGAGTTAACTCTCCCGCCGGAATACAAACTAATACATATTTCACAGAAGATTATTGATCATCGTTGGGTGCCCCTGTTTCAGTTTCTAGATAAGATGTGTGGAAGGTATAAGCTGTACTTCACGTGCTCTTTTCAATTATTGAGAATACTCATCAAAGATAACATTAACATTTTCAAGCGTCGAGGGAAAAAATCTTATGCCGCCTATAATTCAATGTTACTCCAGCGTATTAATTATAGACGGATCTTATAACGGATCAGTGTCGTATGTCCCAGTGAATTGCTAAGCAAGATAAAGTAAGTATTATTGTTTGCATATCGACTACAACCTCTGCCTTTATAAGCGTTTCTCACATGGTACAAATCGCGACAATCGTCGTACGAATAATTCGGTTTAAAGTCTACAAGGCTACTCCATGTTTAAGGCATACTTAATACACGATGAATTGTCTGTACACTTTAATCTTTTATCAATGCAGAATTATTAAGGCCTTCTGAATAAAATTCAACTGCTTTCGTTCCCTAAATCGGTAATGTTGAACGTGCAGTCTGTACTTTGATTCTCAGTAGTAAAAATGTGAACACTTTTATAGCTATTGTTTTCACCAAATTCATGATTTCCTGTAAACTAGTTGTCTCAACGAGCGACAGGACAACTGAAGGATAGTCAAGGCACGAACCTACAACCTAACAGAAGGTCCCTTTTCTGGGTTCTTATTCGACAAAGTGTACTGGTGGTCTGCAAGGCCGGAAATGTCTTGTGCCTCAACATGTAAATGCAATTATAGATCGTACGGCATTCCCGCATTTCTGCCGCTTCGTTCCAGCAGAACAATCCTTCATGCCACAGTGATTCATGCCACCGTGGTTCATGTCACGGTGGTTCATGCCATCATGGTTGAACGTTCCAAACCCTGCTCCAGCACCAAGCATCAAACCTGTGAAAATCATATTGCTATTACAACCGTTTTACCTCCTATTTTCCAACATAAGAGGTTTAATAGGAAAAGTAGGATTTGCACTGCACCCTGGACTCTTTGAACACACTTTTTGGCGGACTAAATTTTCACAAGTCATGCAAACGTGTTCCACAACTGTGACGTATCATCCCACATTATCCCAAAACGGCGGGTTTTTTTAAATGGCTGACGAGTTGCAAAGAAACAATTTCATAAAAAAATCAGTTTTTAACTTAAGACCGTAATTTTTTTTTGAAAACCTTTTCTTATCAAGGAAGTCACACGAAAAATACAGAAAAAGAACAAGAAAGTTTGGTGAGAGTTACCCTTTAAACTTGACTTGAACCAGGCAATTTTTGTATGATAATGTGTGATTTGCAGCGTGATTTTATTTTCACTTTGAACGTTGCAGACAGTTTTGTAATCAGGTGGTCTTGAGCAATAACGAAATATAGGTGCTTTGCCCTTATTTAATAGTTGAACAAGAAACGTGTGTTAAATTAGGAATGTTCCACTAACTAAAATGCTAACTTCACAAACCCAAAGTAGAACATTTGGAATTTCTTTCCATAGAAAATGTTGGATTGTTTTAAATTTCTTACCCCAAGGATAGGGGCATTTGATCTCAATTTCTGCCTCAGGGGGTGGGGGTCTTAATGCTTTTTGACCAGGGTCTATGTCAAATCCCCCACCCTTCCCCGGGATCTGGGGGGTGGGGGTTTCAATTGACTGGTGCATTAGGCGAGAAGCATAAACCTCACAACAAATACTTGAATTTCGTTGTCAAATGTGTCGAAAACCAACTGTTTTGATTCTTTTTTTGAAGGTTTAACCTAATCTCAAAATTTCATGCCGTGACCTTCAAGAAAAAAACTGGCTTCTTCACGGGGCAGGGGTTTGGCTCACGAATGTCGAGATTGAGCACGAGTTTAATCTTTCAACTGCTCCCTTGCGTTGTAAAAGATACTTGTAAAATAGAACTCGAGGACTAGAACTATTGACATCCCCAATGTGTCAACATTGGGTATTAGAACGATCTGTACGGGTCCGCAAATGATCCCAGGACCGCAAATGATCCCAGAACCGCAATGATCCCCAAACTGTACCGCAAATGATCCCCATAGTGTACCGCAAATGATCCCGGAACGCAAATGATCCCCGTTTTGGACCGCAAATGATCCCGAAAAAAAAGTGAGGAATGGCATGGAGGGTGGAATGGTCTGGACTGAGAATTAATGTGAAGAGCGCTTATTTTTATTAAAATCACTTTAAATCATGCATGGCTAGCAAAAGGTTTCTGCCTCATTGTTGTTTAAATTTGCCACATTTGATTATCGGATACAATCATCAAAAACTAACTTGGACGCAATTCTAAACCGATCCGACATATGAAAACTAGGCTTAAGCAAGCTTCAGACAAAGGTAAATCATCAAAGAGTCGGTTGGACATGCATGGAATTAAGAAAGGCAGGATTAACATATCGCCATCCTCCAGCCCCTAAAGATGGGAACTGTCTATTCCATGCAGTGAATGACCAGCTAATACGCCTCGGAAGGTTCTCGCAGAGTGCCACTAAAGTGCGATGTTACTTGGTAAATTACCTCCATAGTAATGCAACAACCCCGGACGGGACTCATTTCAGAGAATTTATCAAACACGGAGCATGGGATACCTATCTGAGAAGGATGGCTATGGATGGTGAATAGGGTGACTGGATTGCTTTATGGGGCCTAATTAACATGTTTGAAATCCCGGTGGCGGTAGTATCAAGCTTAGGAGAAACGGGATTAAATATTATCTACCCAGGAGCTGGTTATGAAAACGAAGCCACTAGAGATATGGCCTTACTTGGCCATGAAGTAGAGCTGCATTACCATAGCCTGGAAGCAATAGCTGCTCAGAATCCCCAGCTAGCCATTGCTCAGGAATTAAAGCAAAAATACGGCGAAGGAAAAATAACAGAAGAGATTTGTCCCAGATATGGAAGGCAATTCGAGTGCTACACACAAGGTGTATTTAAGAGCGGTGGAGCATTGCAGGTCTACGCAAATGCTAGCGTTTTCTGTAATAGTTCTTTAATGGACGACTTTTAGTCAAGGACATGGGAAAAAACAAAACTGCAGTATTGCATGTTGAACCAAAGCTTATAGGCTAAAACATTGCGTTCTAGTTATTAATGTTACGATTGTTGCTAGCCGGGCCCGGGGTGGCGTCCTTTTCGCCTCGTCAAAGAGATCAGTGGGCCGTTTCTCGAAAGTCCCTAAACTTTTCACATGTCACAATTCCCTCTTTATCTCTAGAAGGGAGAGGGTTTAAGCGTTTCACAATCCGCTTTTAGTTATCTCGAAAAAACATGCTAAAAGTCATCGGGACTTGTCGAGAAACAGGCCCCTGGTCACAATCGGTTTAGAATTGCGTCCAAGTTAGTTTTTGATGATTGTATCCGATAATCAAATGTGGCACATTTAAATTGCAATGAGGCAGAAACCTGTTGCTAGCCATGCATGATTTAAAGTGATTTTAATAAAAATAAGCGCTCTTCACATTAATTCTCAGTCCAGACCATTCCACCCTCCATGCCATTCCTCACTTTTTTTTCGGGATCATTTGCGGTCCAAAACGGGGATCATTTGCGTTCCGGGATCATTTGCGGTACACTATGGGGATCATTTGCGGTCCTGGTATCATTTGCGGTACAGTTTGGGGATCATTTGCGGTCCTGGGATCATTTGCGGACCCAACTGTTCTAGTCGTGTCGCCACTGGTGTCCACAATGAAAGATCAAGTTGAAGAATTGTCTCGCCCAGGACTGAAAGCCTTTGCACTTGGGTTAGGTGACGATGAAGGAGAGAAGGGACTGCGTGCCTTTGAATTCGACGTTGTGTATGACAGCCCTGAAAGTTGGTGTTCACGTGGCCCGGTATTCTATAGTTGGTCACTGAAGTATTTTACTTCATTAGCGATCGTTTTGAGTGTTGAACATTTTGAAACCAAAGTACTGAGGCAAAATGTTTGAATTTTTGACTAAACTTAAACGAATCTCCGTGATGACTGCTTGGCCTGCAATTCACCCTTCGTATTCGGGGCACTTTCCTTTAAACCATCTTAATTTCGCTTCGCCGAAGGTGTTACGCCAGTCGGGTTTCGGTGCGCGGTGGATCGCTTGACGTGTGATTCCTTCTCAAAAAAAAAAAAACTGCTGAGCGATTCATTACGTTGCAAGTTTTGTAAACGACTGCCGCAGTCAGCCGACTTGTCCGGTACAAGAAAGGCAAGCCAGTTCAGAATAATCCTCTACACGTACCAATCTATGTCCAAGTGTTTTTAATTCTTCACATAAAATGAAAAACTGCTGCCCTGGGTCAAGGAGCAAGTCTTTGTTTTTTAGACTCTTAAAAACTGAAAGGCCGGGCACCCTTTTGCCTCCAGGCGATATAAAAAAACGTTTTGCTGAAGCGAAAAATTCGCTCTCTCTGCATTCTTATCTCCTACTTTCGGGCGCATTCATGAGTAGAAACATCCGTAACGTCAACTTGTTGACATTTCGGTCCTTTAGGGCGGATCAGCGGCATGAAAGGCATGGTCTCCGGGCTCCACGTCCCCCTCTCTTCCTTCCCCAAGACCCCCGCTCGGCTTGCTTCTCTCGCCAATTTATTTTTCGCTTCGTTCCTTTTCGCTCCATAACCCCAACTGCGGAGCGTGGTCCCAGGCTAAGACAGAACAACAGCAGCACGCGGAAGTTCAAAATTCAAAAGAAAATTGAAACGGACGCCTTGAATCAGGGATTCATTACATGTTTGGCAAACATTAGAATGTTGTTTTGGAACCAAATAAATTGTCTGCAAGTTCATCAAGAATAAGGGTTAACATCGTTCGTTTCTTTGTAATTTAGACCAAAGCCAAGTTAATTCGGCTAGGGCGTGCGGCAGTTAGCTGCGTGAGAACTGCCGAAAGAAAGAACAACAAATGGAATTTAGTTTTAGAAAGCACTCATATCATTAAGGTTTGGCCATTACCAACCAGAACTCAGACATTCATATTTTTTTAATTGTAGAACTGGTTGGCTACGAGAAAATTTGTTTGACCGTGGAACGCTTCAGCGACCAAGGATACAAGGGATGTTATTTGCTAGCAGATTGTGGCAATGATTTATGAAGTATATCTTGCTATACACACAGTTAACCAATCAAAAGTCACGAGAACCACTATTCATTGCCGATGATGATACATGATACACCCTTTGGAATAAAAGTCTCATGGTTAACGGAAACTCAAACCGATAGTAAAACAATGCGAATCTCAAAAAGACTTCCTGCCTTTGAAGACGAAAAAAACATCTTTGTCATAAAGACCTTCTCTGGCCTTATGTCCGTAGCCATTTACCAAGCACGAAAAGGAACATTTTTTTCTAATCATTGAATTGTTTTGCTGAGTAAAAGGCAGTTGTCGTAGATATCCATGGGCCGAGACGAACAACAGCGACCAAGGATGAGTGTAATTAAAAACCCCAGAAGAAACCAATTAAGCTCTTGTGTCATTGTCAATTACAAACTTTATTGTCCATGACACATCAATAGACCAAACGGAATAAAAGATTGTGTCATACTGTATGTGTTATAGTTAACGGAAACTCCAGCCGATCCTAAAAGCAGGCATACCTCAAAGACTACTCCTTTGAATATGGAATCGCGAGATCGAACCAAATCGTCTGCTAAGTGTCAGGATTTTATTCATAAGTTGTCCTCATTTTGTTCTTGTTTGTCGATGATATTGGTCATTGCGTTGTTTCTGCGAATGGAAGCGATAAAAAACAAAACGGAGGAAAACGAAATGCGAATTTCCAGATTCGAAAGCCACATTAAAGGACAACAAACCGTGATGCTGCAAGGGGCAGATGACAACAAAGAACCAGAATCCAATGAAGGTACACACTTTTGACTGTTTTCATTCTTCGTTGCGAACGTATAAAAGAAGATTGGCTTTTTCGTGAATAATGCTATCCTGAAATCTTGAGACGCTGTCAGATTTGTTTTGTTTGTTCTTTTTGCCAGTCTTTATGAATCTTTTGATCAGTGAAAACAATATATATACCAAGAAAGAGACCTTTGGTGGGAAGGATTGCATGTCATTTGCGGGAAAAACATTTTTTCCTGACATTGACCTCCGTTCGAGCTGTCAACTGAAGTAACCCGCTTTTCGGGGGTTGCGTCTAACGCTGTCCTTAGTGTGAAATGGCTGTTGTCCGCGTCAATAAATTGCCAGTGAAAGCCTTGATCAAAGGTTCGACTTCTTGTTTTCTGAGTATCCCCGAGTAGACATCAAAGAAAATTATATTTTCAGTCATAGTTTTGTTTTGTTTTTTTTTTTTTTCGCGGAAAAGAACGTGTACCCCAAACATGTTGATTGATGACTATGAAGTAATTACGACCTTCAGAAATGAGATTTATCATTATATCGCCTTGCAGTATCTTGGTAGGGTCTGGTAGCTAAATATGAAGAAACAAAAGAATAATTAAGTTACCTTACGCCACGAGATCGTTGCAAACCAAACCCGTAGTTACTAAAACATGGAATGACCTAAAACGACCTAAAAGCACCTACAACCATCTACAACCACCTACAACCACTTCAAAAAAAATCTATAACCACCTCAAAAATATCTACAACAACTCACAAAGAGTCGAAGACCATGATCTCAAACAAGCCATAGATGTCTAAATTTTCACCATTTAGCCAAAAATCCCGGATCATGGGAATGATCGTCGCATAAAGGTACGCGATTTTCCGAATTTTTATTTTTTCGCTTATTCACAAAAGTCAGTATCAGAATGTATGTTTTGTATGTCTATCTACTCTTCACTAGTTTACAAATTAGCACATCATATTTAAAAATCGCTTTTTAATCAATTTTTCAAAAAGAAGATTACATAAAAGTTAGACGAAATCAATTTATCTGAATATGAATATATAAGAATGATCAATCAAAATATTGTACGCGAACTGTACGTACCTTCGGGATCTCCTTAAAGACGAACGCAATCGTGGGATCGTGCGTGTATTCATACAGCATACAGTTATTTATTTCCCGGAATTCGGGAAATTCGTGAGGATCGTTCCGTTTCCAGGCCCTTTCTCACAATTTTAGCGCGGTTTAGCGCAAAAAGCCAGTGGAAGTTGATTGATCACTCAAACATTAATGCCGTTAGTCATCTAAATTGAAGCGAACTACATCTGAACAGCAGAGGAACATTTCAATTAGCACGTAATTTTGTTATTATTTACACAAGCTCCTAGAATTTGCACAGTAAAAACTATACGATTATACTAAAAGTTATATAATTCACTTAGGTTTTACTTAATGTCACTTAGAATATCTTTGAGGACCGATTTAAAAAGAACTAGGCTTTCCTGTTCTCTCGCCTCCACAGGGATCTTATTCTAGAGTACCGATCCTCTGTAATGAAGGCTATGTTTTCCTGTCTCTAACTTACGTTTAGGAATATACAAGTTGATAGATGAGTTTTTTTAAGTCATAAGAGTGGACGTCAGAAACATTCTGAAAGATATTTCTTCGACACGGCGGGGAAATATCATGAGTTATTTTATACATCAGAATAGCTAGTTTTCTCATCCTCCTATATACCAGTACTTCCCAACCCAGATCATTCAATAGAACTTTAGATCGTGTTTCATTATTTGAGAGAGTCACTATTCTAGCAGCTCTATTCTGAAGTTGCTAGAATTTTTCCGTTAATCCTATCCCTATGTATCCCCATACACAACTGGAATAATCAAAATAGGGCAAGATAAGTGCTTTGTACACTATTTGCCTAGTTTCAAACGGAATAGTTGGACTTATACGCTTTAGAACCGATAACCCTGCTGATATCTTCTTTGAGATTTCTTCAATATGTGCTTTCCGCATGTGAGATCTTCATCAACCGAGACTCCAAGAGACTTGTAAACGGTCACCCTTTCTATAAGTATGTTATCAACCTTAACTGCAAAATTATTAGAGACTAGATCAAGTTTGGGGTGACTCCCTATCAACATGTTTTTTTGTTTTTTTGACGTTTACAGTTAGTTTATTCACCTTCAGCCATGTCTGAATTTTGTCTAAATCAAAATTCATTTTAACTTGCAAGGTATCAGGATCTTCGGCTGCAGATGTTAAAGTGGTATCGTCCGCATACATTCTTGGCTTTGAAAACACCCCACATGAGGGAAGATAATTTATGTATAAAATAAACAACAGAGGACCAAGAATCGATCCTTGAGGGATTAATATTCCATAAGTTAATGTACAGAAATCAGAGAGCTCTCCGCCAACTAGAGTTTTCTGTTTTCGACCAGTAAGATATGATTTTAACCAGACCAACGTCTGAGATTTAACTCCATAAAACTCAAGTTTCTGGAGAAAAATAGAATGGTCCATGGTGTCAAAAGCTTTTTTTTAGATCTAAAAATATCACACCATTTAGGAGAGATTTATCTATATTCTTAATCCGCTCATTTGTTTCTTCCAATAAGGTGGTTTCTGTTGAAAACCTTGGTCTGAATCCTGATTGCGACTCTGTTAAAATATTATTTTCATTTAAATAGCCATACAATTGATTGAATACAACTCTTTCAATCAGTTTACTAACAGCAGGTAAAACTGAAATTGGCCTGTAATTATTAGGATCAGCTTTGACACCGTCTTTAAAAACTGGGGAAACTCTAGCATGCTTCCATTCGTCCGGTACAATTCCAGTAACAATTGAGAGATTGATTATGAAAGTCAAGTGATTATAGGTGCAGCTTCTTTCAAGAGGCGCATCAAGCCCACTAGCTCTGTTCAAAGGCAGCTTGTTGATGAGACTAAACATTTCAGCACAGGTTGTTTCTTTGAGAACAAAGGTAGCCTCAGTGGGTTTGATATAATCTGTGCATTTTATGGGTGTATCAGCAATCTCGGCGGCCAAGGTTGGCCCAATTTCTGAGAAATGCTTGTTCAAGATCCCACTGATATCTCGAGGTGATTCATAGGTGAGACTATTAAACTCTATTTCGTTTATTGTTGTGGTTTTAGATTGATTCCCAAGAAAAAAATGTTGATTCCTCGCCAGGTGTTTCTAATATTACTATAGTTATCTTTGAAATAATTATTATAGTACGTTATTTTTGGTTTCTTGACATTACAAATAACCTTGTTTTTCTGTTGCTTGTAGTAAGTCCAGTCAGCATCACTTCGAGACCGTGAAGCCACCTTTTTAAGCCTGGCCCTTTCAAACATGTCATGTTTCAGTTCAGGTGTAATCCATGGGGCCGAAGTCCCCCTTACTCTTTTTTTAAAGGAGCATTACTGTCGGCAATGCATGTGAATATTTGTTTCCATATATCCCATGCCTTATTTGGGTCGCTTTCAGCTTCAACAAGGTGCCAAGGGGCCATTGAAAGATCATTTCTAAAGCTTACTGAGTCAACATTTTTGAAGCACCGACGTGTGTTAATCTTCGGACTAGATTTAGGAAGGCTGATCTTTCTAACTACGTATACAAGACAATGATCACTTATCCCAAGGTCAGATACTCCACTAAGGGAAAATATTTGAGGATTATTTGTTAGAAACAGGTCAATTGTTCTGCGTGTTTCTTTAGTTATGCGTGTGGGTTGCTTGATCATTTGGCTATATTGATAAGGATTGCATATGTCCAGTAGCTTCTGGGTTTTGTGGTCAAGTGGTGAGGCACCTACATCACAGTTTACATCTCCAATGATATTAACTTCAAGGTTGTAGCTTTCAAGTTCTCTCAGG
>NC_090873.1:19109433-19121933 GCF_036669935.1 Montipora foliosa
GACAGTAGAACGAATTCTGAAAAGTCACCGTTTTAGATCTTTTTACATTGAGTGATACCAAGAGAAGGATCTGTTCTCCTAGTGAATCTAGCAGGTGCATTGATGGAGACATTGGAGTCATTAGACATGTTCTTAAAGATATAAACAAGATCCAGGTACTCATGCCAATAACGTAAGGGTATCAGATTAAGGTTAACGAGATGCTTCCGTGAAGCATACACTGGGTTGCCTGTGGTACGTGTTACAGAAAATCAGAAGGCACTGAATTGTGTGGTATTGAACTACAGCATTCCAGTCTCTGAAGAATAACAAATAAAAGAGAAGCGAGAAACATTGGCTTCTGGGCTCACGTGTTGATAATTTTCAAGTTCCCTCACAACTTCTTTGCACCACATGTACAAGTGTAAGCGTGCCCTCTGAGCATCTGACAGCTTTGTTATACTAAAGTTTGCTGAAATTTTCATATTCGGCGGGGTTAGTATCTAGATGGGAAACCAAAATAGTATACCCCTCAAAACAGAAGCATTGGACCGAAAATTCTATTTGAACGCTAACAAATGCGGACCAAGCAAAGAACTGATTTTGTTAGCTTGCTTTATGCGAAACAAATATTGATGCAAAAGTAAATAAATAGTGATACAAAAGTTTTTGGGAAGAGCAGAAGGAAGTTTTCTGGACGGTCGATCGAGAATAAAATATCTTGCCATCAGCAACAACATTTATGACATGAAAACAACATTAATTTTTAACCCCCAATATAAAAAGTTACGATCAGCGACAAACATTTTGGGAGATTTTTGCTATTGTACTTTTGGCTGCACAAGTAAAAGCGCAAAATCGAAAGTGACATCGGATTCAGCGGGCGCCGTGATGAAGTTACCGCGGCGTGTTTTAATACTCGCGAAGCAGTGAAGCATCTGTGTCAAATCATCATTTGACACGGATACCGGGTTTTTGTTTTTGTTAGTTTTCTTTTTCTCTCAAGTTTTATAAAGTTTGACAAGAAATGTGCGAATTCAACACAAAGATCACAGTCGCCCAACTCTTTCAGGTTGACAGTCAAAACTTTATTCTCCAAGACGAGGTTATTTATCGCCAGGTAATTCCATCGTTTTGGGGATAGCAGCTACTTTATTATTCATCAGTGTCAGATTTTTTTGGCCGATTTTGGGGGTCATTTTGTTGAAACTCAAGCAAGCTTCCAACCGACCTGTTTATTTTCGTTACACTATACCACAAAAATGCTCCCGTATCACATTTCAACACACGTATGCAAATTTGTTAAGCTCGAAAATTACACAACATGATATTAAAGTTCACAAAGGCTGGAAAAATCTCGGCAAAATCCTTTTTCAGCGAAAAATTAATCGAAACAAACAACATATTTATTATTAGAGGCAAAAAAACCTTCCTATTTCAATTGCGTGCGTGCAAACAAGAGATGCAATTAAATACATTTTTGACAGTTCACATCAAACCCTTTTCGACTCGGAACCTTGACAGTAAATGATGAAGCACAAAAGCGACAACAACTTTCATTCAAATAATTCTTCACTGTCACATTTCCAAATATTTTACACCTTTGCAGAGTTGAGTACAAAATACCGGTAAATGTAAATTGTCAGACAACTAAGATACGACTTGAGTAAACACTGTGATGCATTCTTGTAGGCGTTCGATTCCTTCAATGTTAATTTGTAAAATTCATAAAAAAAATTGCTATTTGATTTCCGTGTTTTATATAATACCAAGTTAGTAAAATATTAGAAACAAAGCTCACTTGATATCCGAAGGCGAAAAATGAAATTGTTGTCGAAGACCATTACTCGTCGCTTAAAATCCTGATATTTCGTTTTTCAGCGCTGTCTTGCTCATCCAATTGACGATACATTCTTGAGCTCCATGAGGGTATATTTTGTTCAAAGATCCACTAAAACGCCATTCACGTCAATGACTTATTAGTGAAATTTCCAATTGTTATGCCGAAAGATTGTGCAGAGTTGAGAACAGGTAAATACACATAGAGAGACAACTGAGATAACAGATCCACTATATGGATTCCTTCTCTGTCTTTGTTGAACCCATACTGAGTTACCAGAGAACTGTTCATTTGGTTTCAGTGTTGTACAAAACACCACACTTGGCAAAATTTTAGGAAGACAGCTCACTTTGATTACGGCTCGACGGGCGACAGATTGTTATCGAAGTCCATTACTCGTCAACATTTAACATTGTCTGTCTTGTTCAGTATCCAATTCGCTTGCCATTATTGAGCTTCATAAGGGTACATCTTGTTCAAAGATCCACTAAAACGCCATTCGCGTTACATGACTTTCGACGCCATTGCCGGTTAAGTTAATCGTTCTACTGTGTCTACCAGAGAAATCTACGCATTTCCCACTACCCTCTCGATCCTAAGGAAATACGCGAAGAAGGCTCTATGCACAAAGACACCACTTAGCAGGGGAGCGACAGGCAAGACTTACCGACACGGCAAAAAAATATAAAAGAAAAAGAAAACGAAAAATAAAAAAACGACGAAATTAAAGACAGATTCCGACTGGGTTTGCCATATTGGCAACCCAGTAACAAGTCTATTTTTGTAACTGACTTCACTCCTGAACGGGAGGGACAGGATGAACGTAGTCGCTCTGCGCTGAATCCTTTCGACTGAGTAAATTAGTTTCACTGATTGTGGAGCCCAGACTTGAGAGCAGTAGGCCAGGCGGCTTCTTACGAGAGTGACATACATTGATTTTCGCACCCTCGGATCTTCAACTTCAAAACAAGACCAACATTCTGCTCGCTTTGGATATGACCGACTGGAAATGTAAGTTCCATTTAAGACCCGGAGTAATTAGTATTCCAAGGTCTTTTTCAGACTCAGTCGCTTTAACGGGAACATATTCCAGAAAATAGGGTGTGTCTATTGGGCTAGTACATCTCGTAAAAGACAAGGAGGTGCACTTGGACTGATTAAGATCCATCCTCCACTCTTTATACCAAGTGCAGATGTTGTCAAGGTCTCGCTTGGTGGTCTGCTTTTACATGGGGTCTGGGACTCTTCTGCAGACTCTCCTTATGGCCGTTGTTATCTCTCTTTATTGTACGTGTATATACGTTTTTCTGCCATTAAATTACAATAAATAAATAAATAAATAAATAAATAAATAAACTAGCTAGGAGCTAGCTACGCATCGTACTACTGGTACTTTTCTTGTGACCCGATAGTGTGTTTTTCTTTTCCGACCAACGGCAGCTGCCGTTATGTATCCAAGTTCCTTGACATCAAGAAAAAGCCGTTTCCGACAATTTACTGCAGCCTCTGCTTCAACGCAGGTTCAAGAGCAAAATTAATTCAACTTTACTTATCAATTAAAACTTATTTTTACTTTATGCTATAGATGATTCGGATTATTAGGCCCTTTTTGCTTGCAATTATAGCTTCAACCAAAGGGATGGACCAAAACAAAGAAAAACATGGGACAAAATATACGAGAGTGCTTTGTTTGCAAAGTTTGCAATATAGAATAAATCTCTCGTTCGTTAGCTAGCTGCAATTTGCTTAAAGAATCGCAAGCTTTCTATTTCACTTTCAAGACATTACACGCCGAAATAGAAACCTAAGATACATGTTTCATGTGAGCAGCATTACGAGCACGACCTGATGAACCGTTTCACTCTTTTGTTTTTAGGTTTTCTATTGAACGGTAGCGTTCTTGCTCCTTTTTTTTTTTTGCAAGAATTAAGTTCACGTCGGTTGTTTATACAATTTTCCCTTGACATTAAAAAATTATGCGCAAAAGTATATTGCTAGCCTCAAATCCTTGAATTTTCGTATCCAAGGGTGTAACTTAATCCCTGAAACAAACGGAGCAAATGTGAGACGAAAAAGTACTCTGAGTAATGAAACGGACACCTTGAATGAGTGATTCATTAAACATTCGGTAGACTTTAAAATATTGCTTAGTCAAGTATAAGAGTTAACATCTTGCTTTTCTTTGTAATATAGCTATAGACATTATAGACCAAAAGCAAGTCGAAGGAGGCAATTAAGGTGTGCTACCAATGCTAGAGCTGATTGTAGAAATAACGAAAAACAGCGAGTTGCTAAGGCTTTATTTTGACGCCAAAATTACAAGTTCTCGGACCTCCTGTCCCGAGGGGTTTTAAGATATCGCTTTCATATTTTCAGTTCTAATAGATGATTGTACTACCCCAAATACCGTGAGAGGAATTTTTCGTTTGTCTTCGGAGAGTGATTTATGGCACTTTTTCTTCCCAAATTAAGTACCACATGAGAGTTTCGACTTTCTTTACATATCAAAAAATTCCTCGCACAGTATTGAAGTGCATTTATCTGTGACTAATATGCAACAAAGTGCGTTTGTTTTCGCAATTAGACCCTCCGTGAGGGTACACTGGGTTGCCTGCGGTACGTACACCGTTCCGGACAATCTTTTTCAAGTTGGGGGTCATTAAGACCATTTAAGGGGTCACCCAGAAATCATACCAGCAGAGGCCCTTTGGCTCACAGGTCCTCACACGTTCGCACGACGAAACAGATCCTTTTCTGAGGTTAAAAACCTGGCTACCGGCCTATTAATTAATCATTTGTCAGAAAGAAGAAATTCCTGTCCTCTTTAGAAAAAATAGACACGCTTTGCTTACGTGTGGTAGTGAAGTAACTCAGCAATTTATTCCATATAAAATGTCAACTGAGCTGTGTGTTGTCTTCCAGGAGATTCAAGTTGTCCTTGCTTAATATGTCGCCCTAACAGTGCACGATATTGATTTGGTATTGTCTATCACTGTAGTGCCATGGTAGAAGTCTTGGGTAAATAGCCTGAGAAGACATGTGGTGACTAGCAAAGTACTGAACCCAGAAAGATTGAAGAAAATAAATGGGAAGTGAGAAACATTGGCTTCTGGGCTGACATGTTGATAATTTTCAAGCTCCCTCACAATTTCTTTCACCACAAGTTTAAGCGTGCCCTCTGAGCATCTGACAGCTTTGTAATACTAAAGTTAACCCTGTCCGGCGGGGTTAGTATCAGGATGGGTGACCTCAAACATATACCCCTTCGTAAAACAGAAGCATTGGACCAAAAATACTATTAACGCTAACAAATGCGAACTCAGCAAGGTACAGATTTTGTTAGCTTGCTTTGTGCAAAAACAAATATTGATGCAAAAGTAAATTGATACACAATTTTTAGAAAGAGCAGAGGGAAGTTTCCAGGACGCTCGCTCGAGAATAACATATTTACGACATGAAAACAACATTAATTTTGAACCGTGAATATAGAATATAAAAAGTTACGAGCAGCGACAAACATTTTGGGAGATTTTTGCTACGTTCAATTTTGTTATCGTACTTTTGGTTGCACAAATAAATCGCAAAATCGATAGTGACATCGCCGGAATTCAGCGGGCGCCGTGATTAAGTTACCGCGGCATGTTTACTCGCCAAACAGTGAAGCATCTGTGTCGAATGATGGCAAAGATACCGGGTTTTCGTAAGTCAAAGCAAAGATCACAATCGCCCGAACTCTTGAGGTTGACCCCAGGGTTGACCATTGTTTCATCTCTCCAAGACAAGGTTATTTATCACCAGGTAATTCCATCATTTTGGAAATAGCAGCTACTTTATTATTCATCGGCGTCACAATTTTTTGCTGATTTTGGGGCTCATTTTGTTGAAACTCAAGCACGCTTCCAACAGACCTGTTTATTTTCGTGAACCTTTTCTGCTTACAAAGCAATACTAAAAATATCCTCCCGTATCACATTTCAACCTTAAGCTCAAAAATTCAATATACGACATGATATTATAATTCATAAAGGCAGAAAATATCACAGAATCCTTTTCCAGTGAAACATTTAATTGAAACAAACAACATAAGATGCACTAAAACGCCGTTCGCGTTGGAATGACTTTCGACGCCATTGCTGGTTAACGAGAATAACAAACTCACGAGGCAGAATGTATATTTATATTTAATTAAGTTAGCACAAAAGAAAGACGCTAACCTCATTTTGACACGAAAATGCTTTACTATTGCCATAAAAACTATCCAGTTAAGCTCGCATATTATAAAACATGATGAATTCATAAAGGCCACCTTTTTCAGCGAACAATTTTTTGAAACAAACAACATATTTGCTATTAGAGGCAAAAACCCCTTCCTATTTCATTACGTGCGTGAAGAGAAGTAACTCAGTCGTGTCAAATATGCGCAATATTACAACAAACTAAAATTTCAGGCTCAAACCGTTTCCATGAAGAACCTTTTCCTTGTATAATGAAGCACACAATAGACGACAAGCTTTCTTTCAAATAATTCTTGGCTGTCACATTTCCAATTGTTTTTTTTACCTGAAGACTGTGCAGAGTTGATGACAGATCCACTTAAGGTGTTCGATTCGTTCTCTGTCTTTGTTGAACCCATAAGTTACCAGAGAATTTTCCATTTGATTTCAGTGTTCTACATAACAGCACACTTGGTAAAATATTATTTTAGATTGTTGTCGAAGTCCATTACTCGTCGCTTTTGAGATTCCAGGTGTTGGTTTTTGACCGCCTGCCTAGTTTATCCAACTGACTTTCCATTATTGAGCTTCATAAGGGTATATTTTGTTTAAGGATCCACTAAAACGCCATTTGCGTTACATGACTTTCGACGCCATTGCAGGCTAAGTTAATGATTCTACTGTGTCCACCAGAGAAATCTACGCATTTCCACTACCCCCTCGATCCTAAGAAAATACGCGCAGAAGGCTCTATGCACAAAGACACCACTTACCAGGGGAGTGACAGGCAGGACTTTTACCGACACGGAAAAAAAAACTAAAAAAAATAAATAAATAAAACGAACAAATCCCACCCACTTTCCAGTAATAAAGTGAAAGGGCCGAAGCTTCTACAGCTGACTCGGTCGTTTTGAGTTTGAGGCTTCAAACTGAAAAAAGGGCACTATTAAATACCAAAAAATAAACTACTCAAATAATTCAATCTGTTAGCTTTAATATGATATATAGTTCGACCCTATACAAAAAATAGTGGCGCGACAATTTTATTTTTCAACGGACGCCTCATTTTCCTTTACCCAGACCTTTAGATGTCGAATTTCGAAGCTTCATTGCACAAGGACTTGTATCAGCATGACAAGGCATCGTACCTTCATTTTTAGAGAATTCTACGGAGCCCATTAAGGGCCATTAAATTGCTCTATTAATTTCAAATCTCCTCCGAAGTTTTGCCTGCGTTCTGAGTTTTTTCCGACTTTTTTCGGAAGGCCGCTGACCCCTACCTACCTTGGGTGGCTTGGAAACAAAGATCCCTAAGACCCCTAAGACCCTAAGACTCCAAAACGAAGAAAGTAACTCAAAACCCTCAATTTGGCTAACCCTAGGCCAAGACAACCAGGTAGGTAGGGGTCGGCGGCCTTCCGAATGTAGTCGAGAAAAAGTCGGGAGAAAAGACGGGAAAAAAGTCAAAAAGCAGGTAAAACTTCGGAGGAAATTTAAAATTAAAAGAGCAATTTAATGGCACTTAATGGGCTCCGTATAGTTCTCCTTAATTTCCCCAATCACTTTTTTTGTTATACAACAATTGTTTGTATTGATGTTTCCGTTCTTTTCTATTCTTGTTGAAACAAAAGGTGGCCAGTATAGGCTTATAGTACACTCCTGTTTTCTTTTTAATTATAACGTGTACAAATGCAAAGACGAATCCCTATCGGAACTCCCCGACTTCCTTCAAATATCAAATTTAAAGCCTGTCAACAGTCGTTTACCCGTCCTTTTTGTTGGTTAGAAAATGTGATACGATATGTCACTTGGCAATCTGGCACAGACACAACTAATTTTTTGTCAAGTTTTAAAAATAATTTGTTTTCTTACAGATTCCGCTTATTACGTCAGTTACTACCGTCAAAAAAGGAATGTCAACCCTACAACAAGTTTGTTTTCTTTGATGCAAGTACGCCAGGAAATTGACAAGAAATTGGCTCAAGTTTGTACCACTGCAGATAAGGTTTGCCAGCCAGGTCCACGGGGTCCTCCCGGAGATCCCGGTGCCCTCGGATACCCAGGCTACAAGGGAGAAAAAGGCGTCCCTGGGGGAAAAGGTTCTCGAGGGCCAATTGGTAAAACAGGTCCTCATGGTGTGAGAGGAAAAGAAGGACCTCAAGGACAGCAGGGAATTAAGGGCGAGAAAGGTGAACAAGGTTTCCTAGGATCTACCGGAAGAAAAGGGGACGTCGGACCGGTGGGCCCAAAAGGACTTAAAGGATCAGTTGGCTTGAAAGGAAACAGAGGCGAAAAGGGCTCCGTTGGTATGCAGGGTCCTAAAGGAGAATGTCTTTTGTTTCCAAAAATTGTTGCGTTTCCAGAGTTGCTGGAGGTATTCCTTTACAAACCAGCCGTATTTTATTGTTGGGTTCGAGGTGTAACGTCTTTGAAGATCACATGGAGTAAACTTGGAGGCACGTCGTTGACCAATACAGAGACTCGAAATGGTGTTCTTTACATAAAAAATGTAACAAGGTCACATGCTGGGTCATTAGTGTGTACTGCACGCACGAGTTATGGCACTTTGGAGGCTGTCACCACTTTACAATTAAAAGGTACATCCGGCTGTTCATTTGCTTAAGTATGATTGTCAACAGTTTTTTGGTCCTTTTCCAGAAGGTGCTTCAAGCTTTAGCTCGGTCACATTCGGAGTTCCCTAGTTTGGTTTCGCTTGCTTACATTCTATATCATTTAGGGTGTAATTTACTCATTGGATGTCGTGATTTTTACATAACACTCATTAGTGATTTATGTGTGAAGATCACTCGTCCTGTTATTAAGGTTGTGCAGCTGAATCCGTTTCTGAAAGATTCTGAAATGCCCCAAAGAAAAACTGTGACAAAACAATAACATAAAATTGTTATTAAATTGAGAAAAATGTTCACACAATGCACAAATGGGTCTCGAGCACACACGGCGTGACATAATGAACAAAATATATCAAGGCTCAGGACATGTGCTCAATTTGCTCGCGTTGACCTGCGATAGCTTGGAGCGTTTCTTTTGAGGTTTTCTCCCCACGTGAAATTGTGTTTATTTATTCGATATTTAGCTTAATATATAGATTTAGCCAAGCCTAAAAAGGAAGCTCCCGTTTCTAATCCCATTATGTGGAATAATTATGCTTCTGCATAAATTACAAATTAATCGTAATTAATGTACGCAGTTTACAGTGATCGAACACCTCTGAGATGACAGCAGTAAACAAACAAGCCTTGCAAACAATAATAACGAACAATTTTAATCCACAACTAAAACTAAAATTACATGCAAAGTAATCTCTTTCACAAAAGTTTCCGTTTGACTGATAATCTCTACACCATCTTTCTTCACTTTAGAACAACAGCAAAAATTTTGCTAATTAAGGGGGCTAGGTCACGCTATTTTAGGTAATTTTGTTTGATTTTGTTAATTATGAGCTCTAAACGTCAAATTGGCAGAGAAATAGTCTTTCATTTGCAAAATCACGGCCACATAACAACTGAGAATGATTTTCCAGCTGTGCAAATGACATTTTGCTGTAGACTGATATAAATTTGAAAAAAGGTGGGCCGACGTTTTTCAAATTTACCCAAATTTCAATCCATTTCAATCCTCTCCAGTTTTGTCCATCCATGTCCCTTCTTGGCTTCCCTGTGTTTTGTTAGAGTTCTTCTATAGTTTTGAACAGTTATTTTGATATTTTAGTTAATTCTATGACCATTCGATCAGTGCTGAAATTGCCTAAAATTGCGTGACCTAGCCTAGTCTAGCTTCGCTTTCTCGACTGCAATTTCACAGTCAAACAAAGCAGCTGAAGACTGGACATCCATTTCACACAAAAAGCCTATAAATGTCATTGCTGAAATATGCCAGAATCTCTGTCAACACGGAATTGCAAACGTTTTCAGGCCTTTTTCGTTTTGTTAGCGAGTTTTACAAAATATGTGAGGCAGAGATGCACGCATTAAGAAGGAAAACATTACCTGAAAGCTAGCCACTGTAAATAAGTGTTTTTCCTCTCGCTCTATTTCTCTCAGATTTACGGTGTGCTTCTCCTTCCTCGGCTTCTCTCGAGGCTTTCTTCGCTTAAAGTTCTCAAATTCGTTGCCTGTTCTCTCGTGCTAGTCACTCAAAAAACGCGAGTTGCCAAATGCAACGCTGCCACGCGATTTCCCCCCAAGGAAAACTGCCCGAACTCTCCCGTCCCCAGACGCTGTCCTGCCTCCTCACCTCCGCCCCGACTGTCGGTACGGACGGGCGTACGCTAACGTCAAAACCAAAATTTTTGGGGCTCTTTGCCTGAGCTCCGCTACAAGTATGATTGATGCTATTTATCAAAACATCGGAAAGCTGTATAGTGCTGTTTTTTTAGGAAACCTTGTTTCGTACGGAATTGCTATAATCGGAATAGCTTGCGCCATTTTAGGTCGGTATGATGAAAGGCTACCCTTGTCAGTAGTGTTGATTCTGAAACCTCTGCTAGCAGATAAAAGTTGGATCGATAGAACATGTAGATCTGACGATAAACGTCAAAACTAACACAATCTCTATAAACAGCATACAAATACCAAATTGTTTCTGCGATGCATCAAAGTTAACTTGCCATTTGATGATGGAACACAATCATCCTTCTCAGCCAACTTGAAAATGTGACATAATTATGGATCTGAACATCTCAACGAAAGAGAGGCAGTTCGAAGGCACTTCCTAATCTCTGATTGCTGCTAGTATAAGAAAAAGTATGAAATGAACAGAATAGTATGAGCATTTGCGCTTTCCACCAAAATGATATTTCGGCTCTCCACCCAGTTAGAAATAGATTTAGAACACTGTTCCCCTCAAGGATTCCGTTTTAGTCTCAAGCGTTTGATTCTAACCTATTATGGCCTTCATTCGCACATTCGCGAGAGGTTAGTCAATCCCTGTCGCCTTGAGCCACACTCAAAACGTAAGACTGGCGCAGTTCCAATACGGACCGAACCAGTCTCGGGAATAGATGGGAGGAACCTGGTTGCTTCACTTAATCTGATCGGCACAGTTGCTTAAATAACGCTGTCTTTTAAAGCAAAATTCAGTAAGGTACGTAATAATAAGAGTGAACAAAATAGCCATGGTGTTTGCACAAAGCTTGAGAATTCATCACCGAGACAAGCAAAGATATTACTTTTCGTTTTCGCCCTGCTTGGCACGCGAGCAGGATCGAAGAATTCTGCTTGCTGTCGGGAACAATTGGTTAGCAGGGCCTTAGGAAGTCCCCCGGATCGTACACTGACAAAATAATCATAAAGATTCATAAAAATTATATTGCCGTTGAAAGCCTGTGCAGACTTGAACTGACATATCCAATTATTACTCCATATATTTTTTTTACAGAACCGCCGTCATTTACGGCGAAACCTCCTTCAGTTGTTCCTGCATTGCCAGGAATGATTGTCAATTTATGCTGTAAGGCTGCAGGTTCCCCGGCACCAAAGGTAGAGTGGTCACATGCTCGATGGTCTCCCAGTTCCAAAATCTATTTCCAGCAAAATGGATGCCTTGCAGTTACAAGAAAAGAAGGAGAACAAGACAGTTACACTTGTCGCGCTACTAATAGCTTTGGAATGACGCAAACAACAACTACTGTGAGAGGTCAGTTTTGAGCATCGCTTAATCATCCAGTCACAGGCTGACTTTTTATGATCTAATCCATGTTGCCGTGCGTCTTTTCCATAATAATGACGTCAAGATATGGTAAGAAAAGTGGCACATGTGTCACTGATGTTCGCAAGGCAACATGGAATCTATTTGTTTCATGTAATAAATATTTTTCTTCTTGAAGACGTCAGCTATGCATCCGTCTTTTAATAGATCATAGGTAAAAGCCGATCAAATACCTTCATTATTGAGCTTACTACATATAATAATGTACTCCTGATCCATGGTAATTCGATAATGAAGGAAAGAAAATGCGAAGACAGGAGTGCGAAGAAAAAGGATTCTAAATAAAGTATTTTTCCAGTGGAACGTTTAAAGGACCGAATGAAAAGAGGTTAACTGTTCAGAAGAAAACATTAGTAAAACTGATTGATCAAGGTTTCTCAATTCTTCAAAATTTTATCTAGTATATTTCCTCCGGAAAGAGCGCCCCAAGTCATATTTACTACAAACATCTGAAATGTTCCATTTATCACAAAACTCAGAAAAAAAAATTGATACGTTTCGAGCTCTTAGCGGTGGTACTGGGGTGTGGTTACGATTTTGAAGTTCATTTTTAATAATACCTGAATAGCTTTAAAAAAAATTGTACCACAATAAGATAATCGATATATCGTGCATTACTGAATTAAAAGTAATAAAAAGTACAGTTTATTCATCATTGGAGCTTAGAGACTAGAGGAACCGTGAGGATTACGAGCTAGCTCTTACCTTTTACAATAAATTTTATTTAAAAAAAAAAACCA
>NC_090873.1:19131933-19149433 GCF_036669935.1 Montipora foliosa
TACATTTTTGGAAGGGATTTTGAACTAGAAACGGATCATAAGCCGCTGGAATACATATATTCACAGAAATAAAGGCCTTCCGCTCGCGTAGAACGTTGGTTTCTCCGCCTACAAGCCTATGACTTTAAGGTTATCTACAAACCAGGAAGAACCAACATTGCAGATGTGTTGTCAAGGCTGAATTGTAGAATACCCTGTGGTGAAGGAGATCACTATGAATATGTTCGCAGCATAGTTGAGAATAGGACTCCTTGTGCTCTGACAACCTCTGAGATTGAGAAAGCTTCAGCAGCAGACCCAGAAATAAGCCTTGTGAAAGAATGTGTGTATATGGGGGACTGAAGTGCTTGTAATATACCTGCCTATTTACCTGTGAAGAATGAACTGTGTTCTTATGGTCAGTTACTGCTGCATGGTTCGAGAATTGTAATTCCCCGAGTGTTACGGGAACAAGTAATGAAATTGGCTCATGAAGGACATCAAGGAATAGTGAAAACAAAGTGCAGACTGCGTAGAAAGGTGTGGTGGCCGAAAGTAGATGCAGATGCAGAAAAATTGTGCAAGAGTTGTCATGGTTGTCAAGCGGTCAGGGAATATTCCGCTCCAGAACCAATGGCGCGAGCTTACCCACCAAAGCGGACCGTGGCAAGATTGTGCTGCAGACATATTGGGTCCTCTACTCGGCGGAGAGAATTTACTTGCTATACTGGACTATTATAGCATATATTTTGAAGTAGTTATCCTGAGGTCAACTACAAGCACAAAGGTCATCGACAGCATCCAGCCAATATATGCTCGGTTTGGAGTTCCCCACACACTTAAAACGGACAATGGTCCTCAGTTCGTTTCAGAGGATTTCAAAGCCTTCCTTGCGGAAAACGGGGTAGAACACCGAACAACTCCCCCTCTGTGGCCTCAGGCGAATGGGGAAGTAGAACGTCAAAACCGCACTTTGTTGAAAATGATCCAGGTAGCCCAAATTTAAGGGAAAAAATGGCGACAAGAGCTCCACCAATTTTTAACTGCTCACAGGTCCACTCCGCAAATGACAACTGGTGTTACACCATTCTTCTTAATGTTCGGGAGAGAATTGCGATTCATCGCCATCGAAGAAGTCCGTGACCGGGCCTGGGCAAGAAAGCTCGCACAGAAAGATTATGTGGACACAAAGAGACACGCAGTTGACAGTCAAGTGGAAGTTGGAGATCAAGTTTTATTGAGAAACACCAAAACAAACAAACTGTCCCCACACTACGACCCCAGTCCTTGTGAAGTCATAGACAGAAATAGAGGGGAAGTCATATTAAAGAAGAAAGATGGCGTGGAAGTAAAACGAAATGTGTCATTTGTTAAGAAGTACCAGGAGAATAGTACCACAGAGTCAAAATCAGTGGTACCACTTCAGCCAATTGTTAGCGCATTAGAATCGGCAACACCACTTCACTGAGCCAGTTACTAGCCAGCCAATTGCTAGTCAGCCCATTGCTAGCCCAGTTTCAGTACAGCAGACAGTTAACCCAAGTTCATCTATCCTTAAAACAAGCCCGAGACCAACTCGAACTATTAGACCTCCTAAACGATTTTATGATTATGAACTGTCACAGGCATGACAGGACTTTGTTATCGGCGAAGCGTCTTACAGCTGTACCCTGTTTATCATGTTAAACTTGATCTCTTTATCCAGTATTTAAGTTTTCGTATTCGTTCATTTTCGAGATTTCATTATGCTCTTAAAAAAACAAAAAAGCAAAGGAGGGATGTACTGTATCGAAACCGGATGTTTGAGTTAACCGGAAGATTGTGTATTGGACATCCCACAATGCCATGCGTGCTCGAGTGGGAGTGCTGTAGAGACCAGAGAAGTATCTTATATGTATGTTCGGTTTCTGTTTTAATCCTGTAACATCGTGGTCGTAAAACATTAAAATACAGAATAAAACAATGCCCTTTGGGTATTTCTGACCACGACATGATTTATGCAACTCTGGCAACGAGCGTCCCAAGAGACCCGCCTAAAATAATCACCATCAGAAATTATAACAAGTTTGAGGAAAGGGAATTCCAAACTGACATCGCTAGGGCACTATTTCAGGTCTGTGAAGTCCATCTGATGCTTACCACGCGTGGATTCTCCTCTTCACAGAAATATGTGACAAACATGCACCATTTAAACAAATAAAGATACGCAGTGACAGCTTGCCTTGGATAACAAAGAAGATCAAAATGATCATGAACCAAAGATACAAGGCACTTAAAAAGGCACGAGAAGTTAACGACCCAAGATTGTGGGAGAATTACAGAAGTCTCAGAAACAAAGTATCAACAATGACGAAAAGGACCAAAGATGAATACTACTCCAATCGATTCGACGAAGTGAAAACCGCTGCCGCTTACTGGAGATTACTAAAAAAAGGCATCAGCAACTACAAAAACAAACAATCAGGTCCGTCAATTAAAGAAGGACGATGGAATACTCACAGCAGACGACACTGAAAAAGCAAACCTACTAAACAGATATTTCTGCACCGTGCGTCACCACAAACCTGATTGGTCCTACGGCGAAAGCCTTCCAATACCGGTTTGCAGCCGGGAAACAGACCCGCAAACTTTAACAAATATAACAATTAGACAGAAGGAAATTGAATACAAGATCAGTACGCTAAAAGGAAAGAAAGCAACAGGACCAGACGGAGTGCCAGCGCGACTTTTGAAGTCTGCGGGGAGGCCAATCGCTTTATCTCTCAAGAAACTATTTGAACACAGCGCCAAAGCTTGCAAGCCACCAGTTCAGTAAAAGATAGCCAGGGTCAGTGCAGCTTTCAAACAAGGACGAGAGGAAGACAGGACGTGCTACAGAGCACTCTCTATGCTTAGCATCCCAAGCATGTAAATGGAATCATGTGTTGAAAGTAACAACATTGATCATGTGGTCACACGAAATCTACTCGATGACAGACAATGGGCCTATAAGAAGGGAAAATCGACCGAACAGCTACTAATACAAATAACAGAGAAGTGGAGGATAGCAGTGGATAGGAAGCTACTGGTGGGAGTATTGTTTGTTGATTTCACCAAAGCCTTCGACACCGTGTCGCACAATATATTATTACAAAAGCTAAATGATCTTGGAATCAGAGGAGATACCCCGGTTTATGGCTGTGGCTGAGCCACTAACTTACAGAACAAAGACAGTTTGTCAGAGTGAACGGATGCGACTCAGACACACCGTATATACTGCACGGTGTACCCCAGGGCTCAGTTCTGGGACCTACCTTATTTTCCCTCTTCACAAACGACCTCCCAAAGTCAGTACGTTCAGCAGAAACTTACTTGTACGCAGACGACACAACTCTATACTGTGTCGCAGAAACCATCGACGCATTAACAAATAAACTCAATAATGCCTTGGCAGAGTTGAAGAAATGGTGCGACAACAATCTATTGGTACCACACCCGGAAAAGTGCAAGGCAATGATCATGCAACGGCAACCCTTCATTTGGACCAATCCAGGCTTTGCGTCTCCGAAACAGCACTATAAATTGCACAACATCAGAACGGCTCCTAGGAGTGCATGTCGACAATGAGATGACCTGCTCAGATCACGTTGCAAATGTCACGAAGTCTCTCGCGTCTATACTGAGTCTACTTCGAAGCGTGCAGTTCCTCCCCCGAAAGCAATTGAAAGACTTTTATACAAAAGTTATTGCCATCGGTCACGTACGGCCTATTTGTTTGGGGATCGTACAAAAAGACACATGGACTATCATGGGACCAGTAATGCAGACGTTTAAGAATGCAGAATGTACAAGGTACGATTAGCGGAATTCAGCTTCAAATGCAGAAAAGGATACAACGCCATAAAACTCGATCAAGGACATATTTGTCCAGAGAAACTCAAGCCGCGAAAGTAAAAGGAACGGAGAAATTGTCCCCCCAAGACCAGAGACAAATTTTATGAAGAACCCAATCAACTATAAAGGAGCAATAGCTTGGAACATCCGATCCAGCAAAGAATCAGCGGCACATAACTTAAACCAATTTAAGCGTCTTCTATCAAAATTTAACATTAGAAAAATAAATTTCGATCCAATTACCGCTGTAATTAAGTATAAAGACAATGATAATATATATATATTTTTAGGATTTTAAATTTACAGTTTTATGTACATAACATATTATTTAAACATATGTCTAAGTTTATAATTCAATTTTAACATCTATTTGTATGTATTATGTATTATGTATTATTATTATTATTTTTATTATTATTATTATTATTATTATTATTATTATTATTATTATTATTCGATTCGATTCGATTCGATTCTCTCCAGTTGTCGGGTGTTCTACTGGGTAATGTTTATTGTGTCTCAGCAACTCCCCGTAGCTAACCCTAACCCAACACTTTCCGCAAAAGGTGAGCAGTTCCAAGGATGGCCGATAACTGTACACTTCCAAGAGCACCAATCACGATTATTTGAGGCTCCATGAATCGTTCTGATTTCAAATGCTAGCTCTGGTACTTTGCAACCTTCTGCTCTTCAGTTCTGATGATGTTCTGGTCCGCTGGCACATCAGCTATGTCAATAAGTGTCCATTTCTGTGTCTTTGTGCACTAGAGTAATATCTGGCCGATTATGTTTCAACACTTTGCCTGTGTAGATGGTCATGTCTCAGGTAATCTTCACTTCTTCATTTTCTACGGTTGGCAAGGGTTGATGGTCATACCACTTGTCATTACACTCTATCCCATACTTCCTGCACATCTCCCAGTGTACCCGCAGGGCCACCTTGTCGTGGCGCTTCCTATACTCTCTATGGGCAAGCTTCTTCGATCCAGTGACAATGTGTCTTAGTGTTTCAGTGGCATTTCCACACAATCTACAGAGTGGTGTCTCTGAGGTCTGATCTACGCTGTATTTGATCGAGTTTGTTCTTAAAGCTTGTTCCTGAGCAGCAAGAATCAAATCTGTTTCCTTTTTTTAAGACTTCTCTCCAGCTTCATATGATATTTGTTGGACAAACGCACCATGTAAGGCTTTCTCCTTCCAGTATTTAACTTTCTCGTCTTTCCTCAATCCTCTCATAGTGTGACGGTTCGCGATCCCCTGGGTCTCGCGAAATAGCGAGAAGAAAATAAGAGAAAACTAAGGGTAAAGCAACGTATTTCACACCCCTTCCCACAAACCCGCAACACAGCATAAATTTTTTGGTAAACGCGTACGACTTTAATTAAAGATAAAAGTTAACTACAAGTAAAACAGTTACGACAGTTACTATCCTCTAAATTAACTAATCTTACTTAGATTTACTTAATGCTAATATATACTTAAACGACAATACGAAATGAACTAAATACTTTACTTTAATATTTACAGACAATAAGTTCAGTTCTTCGTCAGCCTTCGTGCCTTCTCAAGGTTCTTGTAAGTCCAACCGGCTAAACCTGCAACCATCCACTTCCACTTTCAGCAAACCAACGAACGTAGTCACGTCTTCTGTCAGTCCACAAGACTCTCACTTTCGTCGCCGAACTTTTCCTCCAAAAACTTCCTCTATAAATATATTTGCCACCGCCGACAAAGGAGTTTTGTCTGGGAATTTCGCGGTCGGCTCCCACCAATGACTCTTGGCAGTGTTTCTCTTTTCCACTTTCTTTAAACTTTCACCTTTCCACTTTGACTTCTCTCCGGCTTTCCTTCTCCTAGCAGTCTTCTCGTCAACTGACCTTTTTCCACCCGCCTTTACAACACGCTACTTACATTTATATCTTTACATAACAATGCACTCCACATCAACACTTATTGAAAAACCTATTGTTAAAACACGACCCTAACGAACCAAAAGTTACAAAAGCATCTCCACAATGGAGACTTAAAAGAACAAATAGACTAACAAACTATTCTCTAATGTACTAATTGCGGTAAACTACGATACGAAATTAACACTAAGTAATTAACACGAGCGGAATAAACTATGAACTAACGAAACAAAGAACTAAAGAAAAAGGAATTTTGTGACACCTCCCCCCCTAACAAGTCTATTTTTTGGGGAAGAGTAACAAAGGGGGAAAAAAAAAAATAGAATAGTAACAGCCCGATACAAAATTTGAGCCCTAAACTCTGCTAAGGGCGTCCACGTTGCCGTGGGTCTTGCCACTTTTATGCTCGACCTGCATATCATACTCTTGAAGGGTGAGACTCCAGCGAAGTAATTTTTTGTTCTTGTTACGCACCTGCCCTAACCAAACTAAAGGATTGTGATCTGTTTGTAGCTTAAATTTTCTACCAAACAAATAATATCTAAACAGCTCAACAGCCCAAACAATCCCTAAGCATTCTTTCTCCGTCGTGGACAGCTTTTCCTCTCTTAGCTGAAGCTTTCTACTGGCATAAGCCACTGGATGCTCTTCTCCGTCTTTACTTAACTGGCTCAAAATAGCTCCCAAGCCTCTGTTGGACGCGTCTACTTGCAAAGTAAATGGTTCGTCCCAATGTGGCGGTCGTAAGACTGGGGGTTCTTGCAAAGCTTGCTTTAAATCCTCAAACGCTTGCTCGTGTGTCTGTAGCCACTCAATTCTAGTTGGTCCCTTACCTCGTGTAAGATCTGTTAGAGTAGCGGCCGTCTGAGAGAAATTGGGAATGAACTTGCGGTAGTAGCCGACAAGTCCAAGGAACGATCTAATCTGTCTTTTGGTTTCAGGTCTAGGGAACTCTTTTATCGACTTAACCAAAGCCAAACGTGGTTCAATCTTGTCTTTTCCAACACGATGACCCACAAAATCTACTGTTTCCATAGCAATTTTACATTTAGAAGGGCGCGCGCATAGGCTGCACTCCCGCAATCGTTGCAGAACCTGGCCAAGTTCCACTAGATGTTGTGAAAAGGAAGTGTGTGTGTCTACTTCAAGATCATCAATGTAGGCTCCTGCAAAATTAAACCCTTTTAAAACGACATCTGACATCATTCGTTGGAAAGTGGCCCCGGCAGTCTTCATACCAAAAGGCATGACCAGAAATTCATATAATCCTTTTGCGGTGATAAAAGCTGATTTTTCGATTGTTGATTTATCTAGAGGAATCTGCCAGTATCCCTTAGTGAGGTCAAGGGTGGTGATGTACGTAGCCAAGGCTATTTTCTCAATCATGCGGTCCGTAGATGGAACCGGGTAGGCATCCATTTTAGTAATACTGTTAAGTTTTCTATAATCGACGCAAAGTCGTATGGTACCATCAGGTTTGGGGACGACAACGACTGGGAAGGCCCAGGGGCTGGCTGAGGGGCGAATGATACCCATTTTTAACATGTTTTCTATTTCGTTGTTTACGACTTCTTCTAGTTTCTGAGGTACCTTATAGGGAGAACAACGTATTGGTGCAGAGTCACCCGTACGGCCTATTTGTTTGGGGATCGTACAAAAAGACACATGGACTATCATGGGACCAGTAATGCAGACGTTTAAGAATGCAGAATGTACAAGGTACGATTAGCGGAATTCAGCTTCAAATGCAGAAAAGGATACAACGCCATAAAACTCGATCAAGGACATATTTGTCCAGAGAAACTCAAGCCGCGAAAGTAAAAGGAACGGAGAAATTGTCCCCCCAAGACCAGAGACAAATTTTATGAAGAACCCAATCAACTATAAAGGAGCAATAGCTTGGAACATCCGATCCAGCAAAGAATCAGCGGCACATAACTTAAACCAATTTAAGCGTCTTCTATCAAAATTTAACATTAGAAAAATAAATTTCGATCCAATTACCGCTGTAATTAAGTATAAAGACAATGATAATATATATATATTTTTAGGATTTTAAATTTACAGTTTTATGTACATAACATATTATTTAAACATATGTCTAAGTTTATAATTCAATTTTAACATCTATTTGTATGTATTATGTATTATGTATTATTATTATTATTTTTATTATTATTATTATTATTATTATTATTATTATTATTATTATTCGATTCGATTCGATTCGATTCTCTCCAGTTGTCGGGTGTTCTACTGGGTAATGTTTATTGTGTCTCAGCAACTCCCCGTAGCTAACCCTAACCCAACACTTTCCGCAAAAGGTGAGCAGTTCCAAGGATGGCCGATAACTGTACACTTCCAAGAGCACCAATCACGATTATTTGAGGCTCCATGAATCGTTCTGATTTCAAATGCTAGCTCTGGTACTTTGCAACCTTCTGCTCTTCAGTTCTGATGATGTTCTGGTCCGCTGGCACATCAGCTATGTCAATAAGTGTCCATTTCTGTGTCTTTGTGCACTAGAGTAATATCTGGCCGATTATGTTTCAACACTTTGCCTGTGTAGATGGTCATGTCTCAGGTAATCCTCACTTCTTCATTTTCTACGGTTGGCAAGGGTTGATGGTCATACCACTTGTCATTACACTCTATCCCATACTTCCTGCACATCTCCCAGTGTACCCGCAGGGCCACCTTGTCGTGGCGCTTCCTATACTCTCTATGGGCAAGCTTCTTCGATCCAGTGACAATGTGTCTTAGTGTTTCAGTGGCATTTCCACACAATCTACAGAGTGGTGTCTCTGAGGTCTGATCTACGCTGTATTTGATCGAGTTTGTTCTTAAAGCTTGTTCCTGAGCAGCAAGAATCAAATCTGTTTCCTTTTTTTAAGACTTCTCTCCAGCTTCATATGATATTTGTTGGACAAACGCACCATGTAAGGCTTTCTCCTTCCAGTATTTAACTTTCTCGTCTTTCCTCAATCCTCTCATAGTGTGACGGTTCGCGATCCCCTGGGTCTCGCGAAATAGCGAGAAGAAAATAAGAGAAAACTAAGGGTAAAGCAACGTATTTCACACCCCTTCCCACAAACCCGCAACACAGCATAAATTTTTTGGTAAACGCGTACGACTTTAATTAAAGATAAAAGTTAACTACAAGTAAAACAGTTACGACAGTTACTATCCTCTAAATTAACTAATCTTACTTAGATTTACTTAATGCTAATATATACTTAAACGACAATACGAAATGAACTAAATACTTTACTTTAATATTTACAGACAATAAGTTCAGTTCTTCGTCAGCCTTCGTGCCTTCTCAAGGTTCTTGTAAGTCCAACCGGCTAAACCTGCAACCATCCACTTCCACTTTCAGCAAACCAACGAACGTAGTCACGTCTTCTGTCAGTCCACAAGACTCTCACTTTCGTCGCCGAACTTTTCCTCCAAAAACTTCCTCTATAAATATATTTGCCACCGCCGACAAAGGAGTTTTGTCTGGGAATTTCGCGGTCGGCTCCCACCAATGACTCTTGGCAGTGTTTCTCTTTTCCACTTTCTTTAAACTTTCACCTTTCCACTTTGACTTCTCTCCGGCTTTCCTTCTCCTAGCAGTCTTCTCGTCAACTGACCTTTTTCCACCCGCCTTTACAACACGCTACTTACATTTATATCTTTACATAACAATGCACTCCACATCAACACTTATTGAAAAACCTATTGTTAAAACACGACCCTAACGAACCAAAAGTTACAAAAGCATCTCCACAATGGAGACTTAAAAGAACAAATAGACTAACAAACTATTCTCTAATGTACTAATTGCGGTAAACTACGATACGAAATTAACACTAAGTAATTAACACGAGCGGAATAAACTATGAACTAACGAAACAAAGAACTAAAGAAAAAGGAATTTTGTGACACCTCCCCCCTAACAAGTCTATTTTTGGGGAAGAGTAACAAAGGGGGAAAAAAAAAAATAGAATAGTAACAGCCCGATACAAAATTTGAGCCCTAAACTCTGCTAAGGGCGTCCACGTTGCCGTGGGTCTTGCCACTTTTATGCTCGACCTGCATATCATACTCTTGAAGGGTGAGACTCCAGCGAAGTAATTTTTTGTTCTTGTTACGCACCTGCCCTAACCAAACTAAAGGATTGTGATCTGTTTGTAGCTTAAATTTTCTACCAAACAAATAATATCTAAACAGCTCAACAGCCCAAACAATCCCTAAGCATTCTTTCTCCGTCGTGGACAGCTTTTCCTCTCTTAGCTGAAGCTTTCTACTGGCATAAGCCACTGGATGCTCTTCTCCGTCTTTACTTAACTGGCTCAAAATAGCTCCCAAGCCTCTGTTGGACGCGTCTACTTGCAAAGTAAATGGTTCGTCCCAATGTGGCGGTCGTAAGACTGGGGGTTCTTGCAAAGCTTGCTTTAAATCCTCAAACGCTTGCTCGTGTGTCTGTAGCCACTCAATTCTAGTTGGTCCCTTACCTCGTGTAAGATCTGTTAGAGTAGCGGCCGTCTGAGAGAAATTGGGAATGAACTTGCGGTAGTAGCCGACAAGTCCAAGGAACGATCTAATCTGTCTTTTGGTTTCAGGTCTAGGGAACTCTTTTATCGACTTAACCAAAGCCAAACGTGGTTCAATCTTGTCTTTTCCAACACGATGACCCACAAAATCTACTGTTTCCATAGCAATTTTACATTTAGAAGGGCGCGCGCATAGGCTGCACTCCCGCAATCGTTGCAGAACCTGGCCAAGTTCCACTAGATGTTGTGAAAAGGAAGTGTGTGTGTCTACTTCAAGATCATCAATGTAGGCTCCTGCAAAATTAAACCCTTTTAAAACGACATCTGACATCATTCGTTGGAAAGTGGCCCCGGCAGTCTTCATACCAAAAGGCATGACCAGAAATTCATATAATCCTTTTGCGGTGATAAAAGCTGATTTTTCGATTGTTGATTTATCTAGAGGAATCTGCCAGTATCCCTTAGTGAGGTCAAGGGTGGTGATGTACGTAGCCAAGGCTATTTTCTCAATCATGCGGTCCGTAGATGGAACCGGGTAGGCATCCATTTTAGTAATACTGTTAAGTTTTCTATAATCGACGCAAAGTCGTATGGTACCATCAGGTTTGGGGACGACAACGACTGGGAAGGCCCAGGGGCTGGCTGAGGGGCGAATGATACCCATTTTTAACATGTTTTCTATTTCGTTGTTTACGACTTCTTCTAGTTTCTGAGGTACCTTATAGGGAGAACAACGTATTGGTGCAGAGTCACCCGTGTCAATCCGATGTGTCGCTACGCTAGTGACACTGGGGTTACCAGAAAAGACATCTGCGTATTTTCGTAAAAGGTCCTTCACCTGATCTTTCTGGTCCTTGGTTAAAGCATCCGAAATGATAACATCCTCCCAAGTTTCATTTTTGCAAAATGGGGATATGCATTTTTCATGTGGTAAAGAGGTTTCGAAAGATTCTGACATTATATAGGAAGCCGTCTCGTCCCTACTCTGCCATTTACTTAATAGATTAATGTGATAGACTCGGTGTTGTTTGTGGGACTTACCGGTGTCGATCTCATAGTGCAAACCATCATTGAAAACCTTCGTCACTTTAAATGGGCCCTGCCAATGCACTTCCAACTTACTCCCTGGAGTAGGAAGAAGAACCAATGCCTTGTCACCGACTTTTAAACTACGTGTGGAACTATGAACGTCATGCAATCGTTTCTGAGTACCTTGCACTCTCTTCATACGATCTTGTACCAGACGCTGCATCATTGCCAGTCTCCTGCGAATTTCAAGAACGTGACTCACAAGGTTCCTTTCAGATTTAATTTCCTTCCCAAGCCACGACTCCTTGATTACTGAGAGGGGACCTCTTACTGTACGTCCAAAAAGCAACTCGAAAGGGGAGTACCCTGTGGATTCGCATGGAACTTCCCTATATGCAAACAGCAAATAAGGAAGGAACTTATCCCAGCTTTGTACCCGCTCTTGCGCAAATTTCTTTAACATCGCCTTGAGCGTGCCATTAAATCTCTCAACCAAACCGTTTCCTTCAGGGTGATAAACCGATGTTTTGATCTTTGTAATGCCTAATTGCTCATATAGTTGTGTCATAAGTCGGCCCACAAAATTGGATCCCTGGTCAGATACTAACTCTTGGGGAATTCCCATTCTACAGAAATATTGGACAAGTGCATCCGCGACGGTTTTGGAACTAACACTCCTCAAGGGAATGGCCTCAGGATAACGAGTAGCATAGTCTACAATGGTAAGAATATATTTATAGCCAGTGCTGGACCGTGGCAATTCTCCTACAATGTCGATTGCAATCTTTCTGAAAGGTTCGGTCACGAACGCTACGGGGCTCAAGGGGGCCCTATTTGACTTCAACTTCCTGGCCACTAACTGACATTGTGGGCAGGTGGCACAGTACTTACGAATGTCGAAGGCGAGACCAGGCCAATAAAAATGGGTCCCTATGCGACTTAACGTCTTTGAGGTGCCCATGTGTCCTGAAAGGGGTATAGTGTGACCAATACGGAGAATTTCGTTTCTGTAAGATTCAGGGATTACAATCCGATCAACAAACCTGACTCCATTGTGTACGCTTTTGTTGAACCTGCGGCGCATGAGTAACCCTCCCTTGAGAAAGAAACCGTCCGTTTCCATGGGTTCCTTGTAAGTAGCTCCATTACGCGCTTTTAAGAGGGTCACATCTGAATTCTGGTCTTTTATTAACTGTTCTTTATTTCTATCGAGAATATTGAGAGGTAAATGATCCGCACGTGTATCCTCATCTGAGTCACTATCCGAGAGCTCAACCGAGTTCTCACACGCTTCCTCACCTACGTCTTTGTCCCCGAAAAGTATTCGCAAGTCGCCTTCATTAAGACCATTTTTTTTAGACTCCCTTTCCGACAGATTTTTAAGTGCGAGTGCATTTTCGCGGTCAACCAAACTATCGGCTCGCTGCTGGGCCTCTTCAAGCGCCTTTTGTCGCCTCGTTAGCACAAAGGCTTCAACACCTTTGGAGCCGTCCACCGAAACATTTTTCTCCCACTGTCTAAGAACATCGTCTCTAGAAAGTGTTTGCCCGAAAGACGATCTGCCGAGCAGGCAATCAACGGGTAGTTTACTCAAAACTCCCACTAATTCTAAATGTTCACCCTGATCGCTTTCAAACTGAACCCAAGCTAAAGGGACTATGAGGCGTTCTCCCGATGCAGTTAGGACTGTAATCTCGTCTCCTGTAAAGGAATCTTTGTCAACCATAAATCTTTCATGTACTAGGGTCCTCGTACAACCAGAGTCTACGACCATCTCTGCAGGTATCCCACTTATCTTGCCTCTAACGTTACAAGGTGGAAACTGCGGTCGTTTAGGTTCTAGGGGTGTCATACATAACAAGGAACCCTGGGGAGGCTTAATCCGGCCCCTGCTACAGTTGTAAGACATGTGACCAAGCTGACCACACTTAAAACAAGTTATCTCAGGCTTTGACTTTGCACTTCTACTGGGTGGGGAGGGGTGGATCTTGGATTGTGTGAATGACCTCTGAGTTTCTTTCTGTACTGGAACGACTGAGCTCCTTTTTTGTTTAAAACCCTGACTACCGAATGGCGCGTACCTACCATCAACAAGGGGACCCTTACGCGATTGCACGTGTAAATTTGCCATATTACCAAGTTCTTCAGCATTCACAGGTTTGCGTTCCTTTAACCATGCTCTAAGTTCGGGACTTACCGCGTCCAAAAGCCTCTCAATCATGATCTGCTCTGAAATCTTCTCCGGGTCACCTGTAGCCCCCGCAACGTCCATCCAACGATTTAAATATCGTCTTGTACGATTGGCCCACTGCACAAAATCTTCGTCCGGTAGCTTCTCTGATGTTCGGAACCTATACCTGTAATGATCAGCAGTTAGTTGGTAGGCTTTGATAATCACTGACTTACACTCATAATAATCTTGGCACTTGGGGTCCGGAATCTCTAAGTAAACTGATTTCGCCTTCTCAGTGAGCTTGGGTACCAGGTTACCAATCCACTCAATTTCTGGTAGAGACTGTGCCTTTGCGGTCATCTCAAAAATTCTAAAATAGTCGTCTATATCCTCGTTGTCTCGCATTTCTCTGACCTTTATAAACTTTGGCCTTCTAGCACTTGATTGAATCCTTTCCGATTCCCTGACGGCAAATTGTTCACTCTCATCTCGAAGTAATCTAATTCGTTCCCCCTCTCTAATTATTCTCTCTTCTTCCTCGCGCGCTTTTTGCCTCTCGTATTCCCATTTTTCCCTTTCATACGCTCGTTTCTCCTTTTCCGCCTCTCTCTCCTCCTGCTGAATCTTTCTTCGCAATTCCAGCGTTTGCAGTTCATACTCTTGTAATCGTAACCGCTGCTCAAAACTAATACCGCTCACAGGCTCCTCGCCTGTACCGATGGGCTCAATTCCCTCTATCGAGTCTGTCTCTATCTGCGTCATAAGTTTGTCATGCACCCTAAGTTTACTCGCTAATGTCTTGATACCATCCTTACTAATGAAAGCAATAGATCTTCTGCTAGCTTCAACTCTTAGGTCTTCTAATGTCCAAGAGCCATAGTCAGAATTCGTCGCCATAAAGAGTAGCTGTGCTCCGCGATTGTGTCTGAGGTGTGAGATACAAGCACCAGGGGAAATCTTATCCCACTCCTGACACCAAAAATTATGTGACGGTTCGCGATCCCCTGGGTCTCGCGAAATAGCGAGAAGAAAATAAGAGAAAACTAAGGGTAAAGCAACGTATTTCACACCCCTTCCCACAAACCCGCAACACAGCATAAATTTTTGGTAAACGCGTACGACTTTAATTAAAGATAAAAGTTAACTACAAGTAAAACAGTTACGACAGTTACTATCCTCTAAATTAACTAATCTTACTTAGATTTACTTAATGCTAATATATACTTAAACGACAATACGAAATGAACTAAATACTTTACTTTAATATTTACAGACAATAAGTTCAGTTCTTCGTCAGCCTTCGTGCCTTCTCAAGGTTCTTGTAAGTCCAACCGGCTAAACCTGCAACCATCCACTTCCACTTTCAGCAAACCAACGAACGTAGTCACGTCTTCTGTCAGTCCACAAGACTCTCACTTTCGTCGCCGAACTTTTCCTCCAAAAACTTCCTCTATAAATATATTTGCCACCGCCGACAAAGGAGTTTTGTCTGGGAATTTCGCGGTCGGCTCCCACCAATGACTCTTGGCAGTGTTTCTCTTTTCCACTTTCTTTAAACTTTCACCTTTCCACTTTGACTTCTCTCCGGCTTTCCTTCTCCTAGCAGTCTTCTCGTCAACTGACCTTTTTCCACCCGCCTTTACAACACGCTACTTACATTTATATCTTTACATAACAATGCACTCCACATCAACACTTATTGAAAAACCTATTGTTAAAACACGACCCTAACGAACCAAAAGTTACAAAAGCATCTCCACAATGGAGACTTAAAAGAACAAATAGACTAACAAACTATTCTCTAATGTACTAATTGCGGTAAACTACGATACGAAATTAACACTAAGTAATTAACACGAGCGGAATAAACTATGAACTAACGAAACAAAGAACTAAAGAAAAAGGAATTTTGTGACATAATTGTGTAAACGACAATACGAAATGAACTAAATACTTTACTTTAATATTTACAGACAATAAGTTCAGTTCTTCGTCAGCCTTCGTGCCTTCTCAAGGTTCTTGTAAGTCCAACCGGCTAAACCTGCAACCATCCACTTCCACTTTCAGCAAACCAACGAACGTAGTCACGTCTTCTGTCAGTTCACAAGACTCTCACTTTCGTCGCCGAACTTTTCCTCCAAAAACTTCCTCTATAAATATATTTGCCACCGCCGACAAAGGAGTTTTGTCTGGGAATTTCGCGGTCGGCTCCCACCAATGACTCTTGGCAGTGTTTCTCTTTTCCACTTTCTTTAAACTTTCACCTTTCCACTTTGACTTCTCTCCGGCTTTCCTTCTCCTAGCAGTCTTCTCGTCAACTGACCTTTTTCCACCCGCCTTTACAACACGCTACTTACATTTATATCTTTACATAACAATGCACTCCACATCAACACTTATTGAAAAACCTATTGTTAAAACACGACCCTAACGAACCAAAAGTTACAAAAGCATCTCCACAATGGAGACTTAAAAGAACAAATAGACTAACAAACTATTCTCTAATGTACTAATTGCGGTAAACTACGATACGAAATTAACACTAAGTAATTAACACGAGCGGAATAAACTATGAACTAACGAAACAAAGAACTAAAGAAAAAGGAATTTTGTGACACATAGTCCTGCAGACTCTCTTCTTCAACAATCACTTCGTCCTTTAACGCAGCTTGAAGCATCCACTCTATGCTCTCTCTTAGGTAGCCATGAAGAAATTTTCTCTCCCTTCTTACACACTCTTCGATGCTGATCAGTCCTCTTCCCCCTTCCTTTCTCGGTAGGTACAGCCTCGCAACATTACTTCTGGTGTGCAGCCAGCCATTCATTGCCAAGATCGTCCTCGTTCTATCCATGTTGGCTACCTTCTCCATTGTCCAGTCCACAATCCCTGTACTGTAGCGTACTACACCTACAGCCCAGGTATTCATGCCATCGATCAAATTTCCTCCATTGAGTTTTGATCTACACAACTTCTTGACTCTTCTGATATACTCCGATGTTATTTGCCTTTCATATTGGTGTTGAGAGTCCGGTCCAACTGTAAGATGCCAAGGTATTTGTAGCCTTCCTCCTCTATTTCCCCGATATGCTGGTCGTCGGGTAGTTCTATTCTGCTAGTGCCAACTTGTCTTCCCCTTCCCATTTCTAGGACAGCACACTTGTCTAGCCCAAACGACATCTTAATGTCTTGCGAGAAGATCCTTTCTACTTGAACAAGTGAGTCAAGTTGACCTTTGCTAGCTCCGTACAGCTTCAGATCATCCATGAATAGTAGGTGGTAAATGGGTTTCATGTCCTTTGCCAGTTTGTATCCATCTCTCATTTTTCGTAGTACTAGGGTTAAGAGTAACATGATCACTATAAACAGTAGTGAAGACAAGGAGTCACCTTGAAAAATTCCTCTCCTAATGTCCACCTGCCCGAGAGCTATTCCTCCTGACGTCAATACTGTCTTCCAGTTCACCATGCTGTTGCTGATTATAGAGATCATATTCTTGGCAGCACCAACCATCTCCAGGCATTTCAGGATCCATGAATGCAGCACCATATCATATGCCTTCTTGTAGTCTATCCAAGTCATTGACAAGTTTGTCTACCTTCTCCGGCAGTTCTTCAGGATTGCCTTTTCTACAAGCAATTGATCTTTAGTTCCTCGGAATCCCTCCCTGCACCCCTTCATCTGTTAGCAGTCCATTCCTTTCCAAGTGGTGGTATAACGTCTCTCTCATAACTCCTGTCAAGAGCTTCCACATCATGCTTTACTTTTTGCAAGAAGTGCACAGTTCAAAACAAATGGAAAAACTATGGTTAGCTTAATGGGGGTATAGAGGTTTGTTCAGCAGCCTCTCAAGCTCCAGAGCCGGTGTTTCCATCTTATTTAACAACAATTTCAGATTCATCACAGTTGATATCAAAACCGAAGACAAAACTATTACCCTACAAAATATGTACGCACCTAATAATGATGATGCAAATTTCTTTAAAAGTGTCTTTAATAA
>NC_090873.1:19159433-19176933 GCF_036669935.1 Montipora foliosa
AAACTGAATGTATTTGGAGCGTGCCTGGCGGTTATGTTCGATACACTTTGATGTTGATAACATAAAGCCTCTGTTAGACCACTCAAGTCAGTCCCGCCAATATGATCAGCTATCGAACAAAAGTAGTTGGTAAATTCTTGTGCCACAAGACTTTGGTCCTGATGTGTAACACCTTGATAGTAAGAGAGATTATACTTTTGTCCATTTTTGGTTTGGTCCTGAGGAACGGGGTAAAGGTGTTATAGAATTTTCTTGGGTTATTGTTCATGTCCTCGCATATGGCATTCCAATAATTCTTGAGCGCCTTTCCTCTTAGTACTAGTCGTGTATAGCATTATTGCGCCATTTCTTCATTAACTCCATGTTTTCTTTGGTTTTGCTTTGACTGAATTTCTTGGCATACTTTCTCTTTTTCCGGATGGCTTCCTTCCACTCACCCGTCATGTATGTTACGTCTGTCTTCAGTGCTTTTACTCTCTTTGATGGTAGGTGTTTATCCACGATCCTCATTAATTCCGTGTACCAATTATCATATAGCTTATCAATTCCTGTCACATTTGGTTTAAACCATACTGCTTCCTCCAGATCCTTTTTAAATTCTTCCCTATCTAGCTTTTTAAAACTTCTACAATTAATGATGGCTGCTGTGTGTTTTTTAACAGTTTCCTTGAGAAAACCATATACCATACAATGATCACTCAAGCCAATATCACTGACTCCAGCATTTTTAAAAAGATCCGGTTGGTTTGTCAGGATTAAGTCCCAGAGCGTGTGTGATGTATCTGTAATCCGTGTGGGTTCAGTAATTAGGCATGTCAGCTCAAAACCTTCCTCAATGTCTGTCAGCAGCTTTGCCTCTCTTCCATTTACCTTAAGTTTATCCATGTTTAGATCTCCCATGATGATAATCGTGGAAAATTGCATGGTGGCCCACATAAGGCATTCATTGAACTCTTTTTCCAGTTCTGCATAGTAATTGGTCCTTCTACAATGCGGAGGTCTATACAATCCCAGAATAATTTATTGCATTTGTGTTATTTAGCTCGACCTTTACGGCCAATACCTCTATCAGCTCAAGTACGAGAGGTACTCTGTTTTTTTGAAGGTATTTGCGATGTTATGTAGGTTAAAACCCCTCCACCACCCTTTGCCCCATCCTGGCGATAGATCTGGTAGTTCGGGAGACTGAACTGTGCATTCGTGTAGGAAGAATCGATCTTTGTTTCTGTCAAAACGATGATTTCTGCTTTAAGTTTAGCGTTAATTACCTTTAGTTCATCGAACTTGTTCTGCAGACTATTAATGTTCAGGTGGAGTAATAGTTGTTGATTAGGATGTTCCCGTTTTAGGTCTACAAGATCTTGTAGCGGGTCCTTCTCCGACTCTCGAGTTGGTGTCAGCGGACCTGTGTCATCCGAGTCAGATGAATAATTTGTCGATCGATGGCTTATAACACTCGGAAGAGAGTTAAAAATACATTTTTGACGGTCCCATGATCTTGTTCCTCCTGTTTGTAGTAGAGTGAAATCTTTCGCTGTGACACCACCGCACTTGATTTAAAACCACATTCGACAACTCTCGCACTGAATGGCTCGATGGTTGACAGCAATTTTTCTACTGCAAATATTACACTTCATCGTACCAACCTCGCATGCTTCGGTCCTGGATTTGGGCTGATATCACCAGCAATGATCAGTCTCGCTAGCCGTAGACTCGCTACTGTATTTGGATAATATTTCATTCTTGCAGAAAAGTATGCCCTTCTTCGTGATCGAGTGAAACCAAGATGGCGGACACTTAGCCATGTGGGCTTCGCACTACATGTAGGCACAGAACCACCATTGTAAATAGCTGTCGCTTGAAGATTGTTGGCCGACCGTCTAGAATAGCCTCCACTGTTTTCCTGACAGTCGTGAGTCATTTGGACTAGAACTGCCAAGAAAAACACTACTATACTCGGAGAGCATCGAAAAATACGTCCTCCCGCCATGACGACCGCTGACCGCTGACATTAGCAGTAGTATACAAAACAATGGCTGGTCATAAGATTTCTTTAACTTAAGTAGAGGTGTGCGTCAAGGCTGTCCCCTGTCCCCTTACCTTTTCATTTTATGTGCTGAAGTCCTGGGGGCAGCAGTAAGACGAGATTCATTAATTAGCAACATTCAGATTTCGGACAATGAATGCAAAATAAGCCAGTATGCTGATGATACCACGCTTATATTGGACGGTACAAGGTCCTCAATAGAAAGATCCTTTGTGCTACTTAACATCTTTGCCAAATTATCAGGCCTACAAGTCAACTACGAGAAGACCGAGGCACTCTGGATTGGATCTTTTGAAAACCGAACGGATAATAAATCAAAACATCACGTGGAGTGTTCGGAAGGTTAAATCCCTCGGAGTATGGTTCTCAACTAGCAAGGAAGAAGCTGTCGTGCTAAATTACCAGGAAAAGTAGGAAAAAATCTCTAAAATCTTAAGTTGTTGGCTGCTTAGAAGATTAACTCTGCTAGGGAAGGTTACTGTTATTAAAAGCTTAGCTGCATCTCAGCTTGTCTTTGCCATCTTCGCAATCTTATCTGAAAGAAATACATCAACTTCTGTACAATTTTTTTTTGGGATGGGAGAGGAGATAAAATTAAAAGTGTGATTTTAAATGAATATAAAGATGGTGGATTAAAAATGTTAGATATTCGATCCTTCAATTATGCTCTGAAAGCAAAATGGGTAAAGAAGTATCTTGACGACAACAATCAAGCAAAATGGAAACTCTTTTTTGACTTTTTTATTAAACAACATGACGGTAAATTACTTCTGACTGGTAACTTGAAGCAAGCTGATGTAGCTGGTTTAAGCATTCAGGATTCTTTTACCAAGTAAGTAATCGAAATCTGGTCAAATCTAACCCATGATGAAAAAACCCAACTCTCTTTCCTTTTACTGTAGTTTATTGTGTTTTTAATGTCCGAAGTTGATGGTAGTGTTAAAGTTAGATTCGAGGGAGACCTCCAGCAAGCGCTCGAAGAAAGCTCGTCTTTGTTTCCTGTTGTACATTTAAAAGCGGAGTAAAGACTTACAGTTGAGAAAATTGTGGCGAGAATTCGAAGAGATGTTTTTGGGCAATTGCCCACGGGCTACGGAAAGAGTGTTACCTTTCAACTGTTGCCTAGCGTTTTAAAGTCATTGAACACTTAAGGTTATGAATTCCCGAGGTAATCCATTTTTGATTTTTCCGCATACGTCAATCGTTGAGGACCAGGTAAAGTACCTGAGGTCACTAGGAATTCAGGCCACTTACATAGGGGAAAGCAAAACAATAGCTCAAGAAATATTTAATGGAGATGGGGGCGTTTTCTTTGTTGTACGGAAGCCCGTAATCATTATCTGGGGACAAGAAATTCAGGGCAATGTTGTCTCAGGAGTTTTATCAGAAGAACACTGTTGCTGTTGTTTGTGTTGTGATGAGGGACATACATTTTGTGATTTTTTGTGATAAGGTACATACAGTGGTAAGAACACTGATTTGTTTACGAGGAGGGGTGCTACAATAAATTAATTGTGGGGGTCCTGAAGGGGTAAAATGGGATGTTGTTGCTCTGAGAAAAATGGATTTAAGCAGTGCTCGAATTTAGTGGTCGTCCGGTCGTCTCAGACTACTAGAAAGTTGACCGGGCGACTAGGTTTTGAAAATGAAATGGTTGGTTGCCCTAAGAGAAAACAACTGACAACCCAGCCAAAAATAGGAAATGTATTACATAAGCAGCACCAGACTAACTCGACGGTTTTCTATTGTCAATGCCCGGCCTGATGCTAGTGTGAAGTAAACAATAATTAATTTCTGCAGTTGAGCATTTTCCCGTGTTTTGAATACCTGTGGCTTTTACAGAAAACATTATCACATAGGAAAATTCCCATGTAGCTGGCAATGGAGTTTTGAAAATGCTTAAACAAAAACAAGTTTAGTGGACTTTTTCAAATTCCTTTGTCATTTCGCAATCAAGAGAGAACAAGCTTCAATAATACATAATAAGAATTTTCAATTTAAAAAGACATGCTCATCAGAGCAAAAATATATTATAGAAACGAAAATCTTCCAATTAAGCATACGTTAATTTTCAAGCTTGTTTTATTGTTGTTGTTGCTATTGTTATTGAAAACGTTGGAGTGGTGTACTTTTGAAAAATACAAGTGTAATTTTTATTTTTATTTTTTATTTTTTCTGGGTGCCGCGACAATTTACCCACGACACGCGACACGCACCATTAGACTATCACAATGCCGATAACAGTTGTAAATGCGAACTATTCTACGGTTGGGTCATGGAATGTGGACTACTGGACCACGGAATTGAACTGGTCTGAGATAACGGCACCGGACTGAGTAGAAATCAGAATAGACTGCAAAGCAAAAAAAGAACATACTTACTAAGACCAATCAACAAGAGGCCTACCTGCCTTAAATGTGCATGCTGGGCCAGTTTAATTTCTATGTAGTTACCTGTTACCTGTTACCAGTTACCAGTTACCAGTTTCAAGAGGCTACCTGCCTCTTGTTGATTGGTCTGGTGTTTGTTTCTGCATTTATTTGGACATGTAAAGCTGGACACCCATGGCAGCGAATATCCCAGGGATTGCAAAAAAGACAAGGACCGAAAGTAATTAAGAGGCAAGGACAAAACATCTCTACATGTTGGCAACTGACAAACAGCAGATTACACGCCGACAGCTTTAATATTTAATAGGGTATGGTAATTGCAGATAGTAAAGGGACAAGCAAAAGAAGTATACTGCTAAGTTATCTATCTCTGTAACGAATTTTTTTTTACCTCATAAAATGAGGACTCCATTCTCCGAAGTAAACGCTTCAACGACATTCACTTTAACGAGCACGTGTCCGATGCAAATTAACATTACAATTGCCAATCTCGTCCCCAGAGTCCGTTTTATGTGCAGTCAATTATGTGGGCCAATTTAATTTCTATGTAGTTACCTGTTACCTGTTACCAGTTATCTTTTAAGTTAAGAAATGTCGAAGCAAGCTCGAGTGTTTAATCTTTGAAATGTTCTTCATCCAAAAGAAAAGACCGAAACTGAACACTCAAGCTGACTCCATTTTGCGCGAAACATTCACGCCCATCATGCTTCATTAGATTATGTACTTTTCACACTTCTTTTTCTGTATAAATACTTACGTTAATTTCTTTTCATTTCACATTTGATAATGGTGACATGAAGTCGTCGAGACATCATGTAACTTCGCTTTTATCGTTAACTTTCTTATTGAAATGTCAATGTTTGTAAACAAGAAATATCGCTATGGGAAGCACAGCGGGGAGAGGCTCCAAATTAAGTACACCCAATCAATAAATAAAATTCTAAAGGTAGCACAAAACGATTAATTGATTTAAGAATAAGCTATCATGCTCAATTATCTAAATGTTATGCTATGCATAATCTATATACAATATGATTACATGGATAAGATATCGATAAAAGTACGTATACAATCTTATTATTTGAATAGTAATCTAAAGCGCTTTATCAGTGACCTCCAGGCATATTTATAAACCAAATCATCACGACCACCAAGTCTAGAATATTTTTCTTCTCCTTTGGTTGAAGGGTTACGGTACATATTGTATCAAATTACAAAAAAAAATATTGTATCCGGCTGTAGAGACACGAAGAATCAGTTCTTGTTTTTGTCAACAAAATCACTCGCTCTAGAAACGCAGAATTAAACATTGCACTTCCTTAAATATGTCTTACAGGTTACAAATACTGTGATGGCAGGCTGGTTGAGGTAACGAAGAGTGGACAGTATTGGTTCGGAGCACATAAGGTAACCTAAAGTTTTCTGAAATCTCATGGTACCTTCATGGCACTGGGTAATTAATGCGCGAGTAAAAGTGGTGAAAATACCTCCATCCCGGGTATCCCAACGCACAAATGAAAGTTGCTTGCACATGCATGGCTATCAAATCATGTTAATTAAATGCGATGTAACTGCCAAAAGTGATGGCGAACGTAACCTTCCAAACCACGTGGCTGAAAATAAATCATTTATCTGATACGAGCGCATACGAAATGAAACTATGGAATTCATGATTGATGAAGTTCAAGTGTAGTTGTGGGTATAATTTCGAGCGTAGTTGTGGTTGAAACTGTACTGATGTAAGATAGCAAAGTTACATAAGTTACAACATGCAAATAACATACTGGTGAAAATGGACAAAGGAAATACAGCGTCAAGAAACTACAAATACTTATATAAATTACTGGGGATAGTATTGAGTGAGACTGCAGGACGATTAGGAGACTAAAATTAAGATTAGGAGAGAGAAACTATTTATAGTAAACTTTTCAAGCGAACTACGCAAATCTTGTTATTGCCAGTATGGCAATCTCAGTCGGAAAATGAGTAATATTTCTCTGTTTTTTAATTTTTAATTTTTAATTTTTAATTTTTATTTTTTCCGTGTCGGTAAAAGTCTTGCCTGTCACTTCCCTTCTAAGTGGCGTCTGTGCAGAGAGTCTTCTACGCGTATTTTGTTAGGTTTGAGGGGGTTGGGGTAATGCGTAGATTTCTCTGGTGCACACAGGAGAACATTTAATTAACTTGCAATGGCGTCAAAAGTCATTGGCGTTTTAGTGGATCTTTAAACAAAATATACCCTTATGGAGCTCAAGAATGGAACGTCAATTGGATAAACAAGACAGGCGGTGAACACCTGAAGTGCATCTGGGATCTCTGTTGTCTGTCTATTTGTATTTATTTGTATTCAAGTCTGCACAGTTGGATAAACAAGACAGGCGGTGAAAAACAAATATCTGCCATCTGTAAAGCGACGAGTAATGGTCTTCGACAACATTTTCATTTTTCGCCGTTGAATATCAAGTGAGCTTTGTTTCTAATATTTTACTAACTTGGTATTGTATACAACACTGAAATTAAATGGCAAAAAAAAAAATTGGAAATGTGACAATGAAGAATTATTTGAAAGAAAGTTTCTTGTGACAGTCTCTTTTGTGCTTCATTATTTACGGTCAAGGTTCTTTCGAAGAGGGTTTCATGTGAACTGTCAGAAATTTATTTATTTGCATATGCATTGTGACACGGATTGTGTGTCTTGTTTGCACGCACGCAATTGAAATAGGAGGGGTTCACGAAAAAAAAACAGGTCTCTTGGAAGCGTTCTTGAGTTTCAACAAAATGAGCCCCAAATTTAGCAGAAAATTGTGACGATGATCAATAGCTGCTATTTCCAAAACGATGAAATTACTTGGTGATAAATAACCTTCTCTTGGAGAGTAAATGTTTGACTTTGCAGAAACAATGGTCAACCTCAAGAGTCGGGCGATTGTGATCTTTGTTTTGAATTCGCACATTTCTTGCCAAACTTTATGACACTTGAAAGAAAAAGAAAACTAACAAAAACAAAAACCCGGTATCTTGCCATCATTTGACACAGATGCTTCACTGTTTCGCGAGTAAACACGCCGCGGTAACTTGATCACGGCGCCCGCTGAATTCGATGTCACTTTCGATTTTTTTTTTATTTACTTGTGCGGCCAAAAGTACAATGCCAAAATTGAACGTAGCAAAAATCTCCCAAAATATTTTTCGCTGATAGCAACTTTTTATATTCGCGGTTCAAAATTAATGTTGTCTTCATGTCGTAAATTTTGTTGCTGATGGCAAAATATTTTATTTTCGATCGACGGTCCTGAAAAGTTCCTTCTGCTCTTTCTTCCTAAAAACTGTCTATCAATATTTATTTACTTTTGCATCAATATTTGTTTTGCATAAAGCAAGCTAACAAAATCTGTATCTTGCTTGGTTCGCATTTTTTAGCGTTAAAATAGAATTTTCGGTCCAATGAATCTGTTACAAAGTGGTTTATCAGTGGTACCATCCAGATACTAACCCCACCGGACAGGTGGTATTAATTTCAGTGAACTTTTGTATTACAAAGCTGTCATACGCTCAGAGTGCACGCAGTTCAATGCTTCTTGAGGTGAAACAAAGTTGTGACCGAACTTGAAAATGATCAACATACCACCCAAGAAGCCAGTGTTTCTCAATTCCCTTTTATTTTCTTTAGTCCTTCTTGGTTTAGTACTTTGCTAGTAACCAGAGGTCTTCTCAGGGGGCTATTTACCTAAGACTTCTACCATGGCACTACAATGATACACAATACTAAAACAATATCGTGTACTATTAGAGCTACATATTACGAAAAGATAACTTGAATCTCCTGGAAGACAAAACGCAGCTCAGTTGACAATATGGAATAAAGCCTTGTGTTACTGCACTACCACACGTACGCGATATTGTGCCTACTTTTTCTAAAGAGGAAAGAAATTTTTCTTTCTGACAAATGATGAATAGGCCGGTAGCCAAGTTTTTAACCTCAGAAAAAATATGTTTCGTCGTATGAACGTGTGGTGTGAGCCAAAGGGTCTCTGCTGGCACGACTTCTGGGTGACCCCTTAAATGGTCTTAATGACCCCCGACTTGAAAAAATTGACTGGAACGCTGCAGCTCAATGCCACCCAACTTAGTCCCTTATGTTTTTTAGTAACACGTACCACAGGCAAACCAGTGTACGCTCATGGAGCGTCTAGTCTGATTTGATCTTATTTCTCAGCTTTCGTTCTCCTTATTTGGAGATCTTACACTCTCCGATTTCGTATATAAATCGGTTTCAATCCTTGTTGACTCCATAGAAGCTCAGGCTTACGTCCTTCAAAATGAATGCCACGTCAACGACTCACTCAACCGAAGTCTACGAGAAAATTACACATAAACTAAAAGCAAAGGAGAATTAACTTTCTTTGCGTTGAAACAGTTCTCTCACAATCATAAGACTTCTCAGCCACTTCGACTAACTAATACTAAATATTAAATTTTCAACCTCGGTTAATGCATTTCTCGTGCTCTGATTGATTCACTCAATCTCGGTTATCAGCTCATATTCCTTAGTTTGATCTTCTATGGCAATTGATTGCGCTATAAGCGTTGCTAAGCTAAAATTTGTTTCGCTGGAAAGCGAAATTTCTCTCTGAATAAAGCAAAAAAGAATCTTTTTTGTTGAAAGTTTGGATCAATTCCGACGTTAAGAAGTAGGCGAAAAGGTAAGTAACGTTTTTGTGATGAGCCTGCTTCTGTCTGGCCACCAGGTATTACACATCATCCCATCTTTATCAAGTTTTTTCGATTTCGCTCGGATTTTCTCGCTTTTTTCGCTGGTATTTCGTACTTTGATTTCAAACTTTTGGAGTTTAAGGAATACGCCCTACGCGCCTCGTTGGATATTTACCATCTCATATCCAACGCGCGCTCAAGGAATAATTGTTAATTGGTCTTCAAAGCGGCAAAAACCTCTCCCATACCGTGTCATAAATTTTCAAGCAAATGACGTGCTGTAAACTAGACTCGGAGTTGATAACGGGTACCCTTCTTTGAGTGATCGCTTTTTCAGACCTGTTTATTTTGGGGATGGGTAATCTGTGTGGCTGCGACCCATGCGGGTCATACGTACGAAACTCGTTACACCACCTCTGTTGAACTTGATTTTACAAATTAAGTTTAAATTAAGCCTAATTATTATATTGCAAGCAATTCTCAGGCTAAATGGAGCACTCTGATTGACTGGTTTTCGGACAGGATTTTACAGCACGGATCATTACCATGGAAACGGTCCGTTTTCCTTTTTTATCTCTCTGCCGGGTAATTCAAGTTGAGCAAAACACGAAAAGTTTCAAAAAGCTGAATTTAATTTTTTCATCACAACAGTACAATTATAGCAAGTGGAATAATTTCGTTTTACATGGAAACGATTACCAGGACGGCCCTCGCGCTCGATTAGCCTATCTATTTGTAACCCTATCATAAATCTCTCATAACCTCTTCCGGTAAGAGGTTATGAAAGATTTGTAATGTGGACAGGTATCGATTAGTTTTAGCTCGTGACTCGACGCGCACTGTGACCTAACTCGTTGCTTTAACATTCATGGTGTCTTTGTTTCACATTTCCGGTAAATGTAACGAAAACGGACGCATAATGCTTGAGTTGGGTACGATACTTGGCGAAAACGGCGCTCTTACTCTAAATATCCACAGTCCAAGAACACGATATCTCCAAAGAGAAATGTACGAATTGTACATTCTGAGTCCTGATTAGGCAAAAGTCTTGATTTCGAAATGCTTAACCCGCTTGTCGTAGTACGGTAATCCGATTCCTCTAACTACCCTGATATTTTGCTCAGTATAAAGTTATTTTTCACAGTTCCAATATATGAATTTCACATACATTGCACCAGAAATGGTGCATTAAAGGATAAAACAAGGATCGGGAAAACAAAATGTTTTTTTTTTTTAACCACGCCTCATTGACAGATATGCCGCGTGTAATTAATTAAGTGATTATTTTTCTTATTGAATCATCAGGCTTACTGTCACATGGGCAATGATGGTAATGGGTGGACTCTTATCGCCCGATTCTCCAACGACGACGGTAAAACCTGGATGCGAGACGATGGAAAGTGGTGGTATGATCAACTACTTGCTGTTGGAGAAACAACAGATCCGTCAGATAATGACGACATGATCTCACCAGCCTTTTGGTTGATCAGCGGCAGTGAGTTCAAGATCACGCGCAGTGACGATTCCAGTCACACGCCATTGTTGCAGACAACAGGCAACTGTTTAGGTGGACAAACTTTCCGATCCAAAATGATAAGTTATGGTAATTTTAGAAATGGAAAGGTTTGGTCCAGTGATCGATGCCTGGGAAGCTGCACGGTTCAATATGGTGGTCAGTACAGCTCAACAGAGGGGTTTCAACAGGCTCAGTGCAGTGGAAGCATTCAAACCAGCGATAAAATAGGGTTCTGGTGTGACTGGGATATTGGGGATGGAGCAGTGATGATGATTGGTGGAGGGGGAAGCGAGTGTGCACGTGCTGATCACGGGATTGGTATAACAGAGGCTAATGCTGCTTCATTCATTCATACAGGCTACGTACGTGAATATGACTTTGGATCAGATTCTTCTGCATCCCGATCCTATTCATTAAACTTGTGGATCCGCTGATGTATATCAAGCATCAGATTCCATTCTGTTTAAACCAGATTTACGCCAAGGTGTCTTCCTCTATTCTGATTTTAGATACAAATCGATCTGACAAAAGCGTTCAATCTGTCCGTTATGTGCATCTTTTCAAAAACACACTTTGTTTTGTTTAGTTTTTTTTCTCGGAGTTGTATAATTTGTGGTCCTTGCTCATGCTGCACCCATCCCCCCTACTCGCATTTTCATCGCTTTCCGGTCGGAAACTGATTTAGTCGAATGGTAAAAAGATTGTTAAAATTACACTCACATTTCCATTAAACGTGGGATAAGGGCTTAAGTCAGGCTCCTTGTTGAATATAATGACTGAGCGCATAGCGCGAGTGCAGTATCTGTAAGAATGACGAGAGCCGCGCACATCATCCCATAGACCTTATTCATAAATGGCGGTCACATTTATAATTCTTTTGTCCACGTGCAAATTAGCCTACCAAGCCTCATTTTAGAGCAAGAAATTTTTTCAATTCACTGTATGGTATCGAGGTTTGGTAGGCTAATTTGCACTTCGACAAAAGAATTATAAATTGACCGCCATTTATGAATAAGGTCTATTGGATAAGCGTTTTCATCGTTAGGACAGCTAATCACGTAATTTCGAGAGTAATTTGGAATAAATGTGCACGAATAAATTTCTTCAAAGACCAACACAATTGATATCGCTCTTCGGGTTCATGTAATTTTGTCGTACTTTGTAAACATCTACAAGTTCTTTTTTATTCCAAATTGTACGAAAAAAATCATGTGACTACTTATTAAGAACGCCTCTCAGCAATTTTCACCTAAGACCGTGCAAGATGAAAAAAAATCGAAAATTGCCAAACTTTGTCATAATAAAGGACTACCAAAACCATTTTTAGAAAAATATGTTTTAGTTTGTTTCGATAATTATTTTACCTGGACGGCGACTTTTTCGGTATGGGGTCTTGTGAGCGAGTGAAAACGGAATGATTTCCGTACAGGGCCCTACTTCATTATGCATGCAGAATAAATTAATTATTCATTCGCGCTATTGTTTTGTAGAACAATACGTATACCCAAGAGAACCGAATATATACATGGGTAATTTGTACTTACGGGATGAATAAAAACGGACCTCTTTTTTTTTCTCCCTCCCTCTCTCTCTTCTTTCCCTTCATCGCACCACACCTTTACTCGTTTTCGTCCCAGCTTTCCTCTTTCTGTCCCTTCGTCTTGTTCTTATTTCCAGATCCCGCTCGGCTTTTTCTGCCATTTTATCCCATGATATGTCACTCGCAGCTTGCTTTGAACTCCGACCCACTGTAAACCTCTGGATTACTTGTCCCTGTTCTTTACCACTGAGCTAACGTGTCAAGTTGCTAATTCACACCTTGAAAATTATATTTATTTTGAATTCTGGCTAACTATTTACATAACAATGATACGTAATTACGCCGAGCACCTACAATCGAACTTACACTTGTAGATTACCGTTAAGAGATCCCTGTTTTACTACTCTTGAAACAACCTATCCCTTTAATAATGCTAACCGTAACCCTAATTACGACTAAAGGCACTGTTTAGGCTTAAGGTTAGTCCTTGTGATAGTTTTAGGTTTTCCAGTATTGCTGTGAACTGTGACCTGCTTTTCCTTCATGCCCCGTGCGTGCGGCACACTTAAAAGTTCACTGCGTGGAAGAGTATACCACGCTTAAAGTCTGATTGGTGCATCTTTCATGGGAAACTTTCATGCACGAGTTCATTGCAATTAAAATCGTTTCATGTTTCCCTTCTCTTGAGGCAAACTTGTGTCTTCGTAATATGGCTACCGAAGTAAAAGCGTCGCAGCAATGGGAGATTTGATCATTTGGAAATTGTCCCTCCTTTATAGTCTTTCCAGAGTTGTGCATAGAGTGGTGAAAAGAAAGCAATTTACTTTCGTCTTCCGTGTCCAAAACCTGTGTGAAAACGCAGTCAGTTGGCAAAGACAAAGTGCCGCATCGGGAGATGGATCTGTTTCGCGATGCTCAAGAAAAAACTGCAATGGATAGCCTTCAATCCGCCAGAACACATATTAATTTTCTGACCGTAAACTTTCCTTGAAAAAATATTAGCCCTAGCTACCTGTGGCCGGAAAGTTTACAACTGCCTACAAGACAAGGGCTAACATCATCTCACAGTTGACCATCGCCTAAACTTCGTCGACCCAGACAAACGAGCCCACAGCAAGGCATTGAAAAGACATGATGGGGAGTGAAACGAAGTATGCCTCGTACGGGAACATCCATGGATCTCTACCAAAGTTATTTACTTGGAAGTATCATTGAGCATATTGCCTATCTCTACAAAGAGCGATAAATCGCAAAATCCCACTAAATGCACCGTTCGTGATCTTGAATACGGGAAAGGAAGAAAATATACACTTTGCAGTGTCTAAGCGAATTTTTAAGCAGACAGGAAGAACAATTTCACGATAAAAAGAGCAGGTAGCCATTAAATTTCTTATGACAGTACTTGGTTTGTTTGTTATGTTTGTGAATCTGAACCCTATTACAACGATTGCTTGAAACTCCACTTCTTGCGCTTATTCTAAAACTGAAAAATGGGTAAAATTGCAGGAAAAGTGCCGAAATTGCAGGAAAAACTACTGTTCGATTTTCCGTATTTCGGACAGAAGTTCGACCGGCTTTTTTTAAGTCTATATAGACTTAGAAAAAAAACCTCTAAAAACAAAGAACAAAGCGCCACAGTCCCAAAGGACGTCTATTGTTATCGCAATTGTTTTCTTGAAACAAAGGAGTGTATGCATAATGAAGTAGGGACCTGTGCGGAAATCTTGCCGTGAAAACTCCTCCAAAATATCGCTTGTTTGAATCGCTCTTTTTGAAATAACGAATGAGTAACTTGAAAATCAAAACAACATGGCACAGCTAGAGTAATTCATTCACTTTTTAGCGCTGTTAGCGGTACAATATACCCAAACTGGAATTTTTGACCAAATTTTAAAACTTAGCCTTTTTTAGATTGATTACGGAGTGTCAAATTCTTGCAAAATCCGACTGTCAAAAAAAGCATCCTGGTACATGGCTTTCTCAAATGAGACTGACTATATTCACCGGAATAAGCAATGTTTCTGCTGCAATTAAATTTATTAAAATTTTTGGGTAAATGAAACGGAGGATTTTTGAGGCCCAATTTCAACATGCTGTTTGTCAACGAAAGTCGACATTTGACCACCGAAACGGAGGCGAGGTATATTGAAATCACATACGCTAATATCGATTTATTCACTGAACAACTGGAGACTTTAAGTTTACTGAAATTACTGTAGGTCAAGTGGAACGTGTCATAAATATTGAAATTAAATTGTCTTGGTTTAAGAGTGACATATCCGGTAAGTACAATAACTGACCTAAAAATTTGCATGCTAGATTCATTCCATTCCGTATTTTTACGCAAACAAGTTTCCTTAATTCACTTTGTGAACATACCTGCAAAACAAACAAAGAAAGGTATCCCCCTTTATATAAGTATACGCTGGTTAGATTTTTATTCGAAGCCCTCAAACGACCATCGAACCAGTCGAACGCTTTGTGGGGGGATGCTCGTCGGAAATTTGGAATTTAACCCCTAAAGGAGACCATCTGGGCGTGGCTCAAGCTTTTTGTGACCCCTAAAGGAGACTGATCTGGGCATGGCTTAAGGAAATTTTGACCCCTAAAAAAGAGTTAAAAGAAAATTTGACTTATGTTTCTCTTCGCGTAATTCTGTGTTTTTTCGCGGAACCCTAAACGAGACCTTGGCGGCTTAAAATATTGGGGCTTTGCCCGGAACACCCTAAGCGAGACCAAAATCCAAAATTTACACCCCTAAGCGAGACGACGAGCATCCCCATCTGTTTCATATGGGAGTCCCCCCCCCCCGGGGGGGCTTCGTGCGGTTATTCTGAGTTTGTTGGGGGAATTTGTGGCCCAAGTTCTGATAATCCAGCAAACGTTCAATGCGTAACAATAGCAAAATGTGATAAGTACATCAAAGCACACTTGACAAGTTATAAAGTGTCGGATTCTTCTCTGGATACAGAGGCTAGGCTTTTGCTCGCACGTGCAGGTAAGCTTTAACTGAAATCACTTAAATTAAGATATTGAGCAGAAAATCACTTTGCGAAATCAGCAGATACTACCTATTACAGACTTAATGTCAAAAGCAGAATACCCGCCCACAAGAAATGGACCCTAAAAACACTGCTGCCGCAGTGCCGCAGTCGTGTTGCTGGATATAACTCGTTCTTTAATCCATGAGGCAAACACCGCGGCACTGCGGCACTAGACAGTCTACTCAGCTCAATTTAACCTTAAGTCGACTAAGGCACTGCGGCACCAGCCATTCTACTCAATTCACTCTATCTAAAGCGAACCGCGCGAAACCCACTTCGGTACTGCGGCTAGCGTCGCAAACGTAAACGCTCCTTTGTGGACGGGTATTCACCAATCGCTCCAATTGCGAAATTAAGTAAGCAAGATATGTAAGACCATGTAATCATGTATCGTTGTTCGAGACTGCGCGCACTCACTTTTCCAGTTGTCCCTGGAGCGAGTACATTGATCAGCGCCGCCGGATTGTATCACTGCCCGTGAAACTAACGGTTATTGTTTTCTTATTATTTTGAGATAGATGATATAATTTTGGGTACCACGATTTGCCCACGGCATCGTGGTCGATTCGGAATCCGATGGAGATGTAATAAGAAAAATTGCCCCTGCCCCTGCTGCGCGGATTAACCCTTGATCAGTTTTAAAAACTTGACTTGCGCTTAACTTGCTGTTCTAGCGAAGTTACAACTACTTATGACCGATGTTGTAGCACAGTGACGAAGTTTTACCGGGCTTCCATTTCTTTCTTTTCGCTAAAACAAAACTCATTGCAAAGTTTAAAAAAAACATCTGCAGCAGATTCATAGCCACCTTCACAATTGAGAATTTTTAAGGTGGTTTTGAATCCGCTCTAGATTTTTAGCCTTTTTAGCCTGCTAATCGCTATTCAGCAATAAAAATGGGGGTCACCTTGGTTCGTTTTTGAGATACTAACTGCTTTAACACAAAATATAGGGCGTTTTAATATGGTTGTTTTGTTGCCATGGTAATTTATTACGTCACAGTAACATGTGCATCTTGTTAAGCAATAGCACTTTATACTAATGACGTCATGAAACTTTAGACCCCCCGCGTGACTCAGACAAACAAACTCCACTTCTTTGAGAGCTGCAATGGAAATGGCGAGTAGTTCGCTTCATTCCCTTACAGTTCTGACCGAAGAGGACGGCGTTCCTGGCTCCAAATTTGAAAGAGAACCAGAAGATTACACTGTAGACCAGCTAACACGGTGGTTAAAATGCAGGGGCTTAAAATTAAGCGGTAAACGAGAAGATCTTATACGGCGAGTGAGAGACTGTGTGAAGAGCGGGGATTATTACACCCTTGATCCGGCAATCGATCATGGAAAATGGTTTGCTGCCAAAGTTCTTCATGAAAATTCCGATGTAAAGACAAATTCTGGATCGATATCCATTCCGTGTATTCCGTCGACTGGCTGGCGTGTTTTTCCGTCTCAAAACATTCCTTCGCTCTTCAACTATGGGCACGTGCATTACTACGCGCTAGAATCAATCCAAAATGTTACCGATCATCCTGAAGACGTTTTTCAAAATCATAGTTTCTACCTTTGCGGACAACTCGTATTTTGAATATAGTCTGAGAGCCTTCTGAGAACCAACTTTCCTGAAGGGTTAACGTAAGTGTATGTATCGGTCACGGCACATTCCTCATCAACACATTCTTCATCAATAAAACTGCTTTCGTCGACTGTCGGTCGGTTCAACTTCTTGTGACTGCTGATCATGATCATCAGAAACTGTAATATCGTTAAATAATTGTTCCTCGTAGTTGTCATTTAATAATTTCTGTTTCTTTGACGCTAGATTTTCTCTTTCTTTCGGTGCTTTTCTCTTAGGAGCATGTGCTCGACTTACTTGCGCTGGTCTTAGATTTGCCTTCAGTGGATCGGGAAATTCGGCTGTTGGACCTTTTTCGCCGGGCCAGTGAAAAGCACAAATATAAGTGTTTCTTGTTATGTTTTTCTCCGTAAAAAATTCACGCGAACAAGCCACCAGCCAACGCTTGCACTTTGGCATGTCTCGCGATGGTTTTGGGAAGGGAATGAATACTCTTTTCCCCGGTTCCTCCAGGGGCACCCAACGTCAATTTTCGTCGGAAAATATCTGTTCGGAAGACGATTTGAGATCTAGAACATTTGTTGTAAAGGTTTTTGCTTGCCTGCCTGTCCTAGGATTTTCGAACATCTACAAAAAAAGTATAATTACCCATTTTTAAAGGATTTTTACCCTAAA
>NC_090873.1:19186933-19189433 GCF_036669935.1 Montipora foliosa
CGCCTGAGTAGAATCTAATTCATACGAATCAAGAATAGAAAACTGTGCACGAGAAGAATCGACTCCCATACAAGGAGAATAAACATCATCATCAGGGGCACCCAACGAGAGTATAGTTCAAAACCACTTAAACATAGCATTGTTTACCGTATTTTAGTATTTAAACTGTAGATATAGGCATATTTTTATCCCCTACAAATTTTTCATCTGTTCGGATTTCCTAGCTGAAAGTCTAGTGGTCAGAAAATTATAGGGATGAAAACTTACTTTTTCGAAAATTTTAGCCAGAAAAAAGGCTCCCGCAAATTCTAGGTGACCTTTTTAAGGTAAAATCGGTTAAAAGTGGGCAATTATACCATTTTTTAGAAGTTCGAAAATCCTAGGACAGGCAGGCAAGCAATAAATTTGACAACAAATGTTCCGAAAATTCTAGATCTCAAGTCGTCTTCGGAACAGGTATTGTCCGAAAATTGACGTTGGGTGCCCTTGCATCATCGACAACTAGATAATCATTAGTAACAATGGAATCAACTACACCTTGATCGTCCTCATCTAGTCAGAAGCTTGCACTGGGTTTGGATTGAAAAGTCGAGCATTGAGCTCTCCAATGTCCTGGCTTGCCACATTGAAAACAATTCCCGGGTCTAATTCGACTCCTGCTTTGTGCCTCCACCGTTGGAATTTGTCTAAGACCTAGCGAATTTCGTTCGCCCGAACGACTGGGACCTGAATCCTGAACGACCGAATCCTTTCTGGCAGCGAACCCCGAAGCAGCAGTTCGGGATCTTGAAGCCGACTGTTTTAAATGTGCCTTGGCGCGTGCTTCAGCTTTGAACATCTTTTTCTCATCGTCAGAGTCATCAGCGATCTCTCTTTTTATACTCCTTGACCGTAGACCAGCCGTACTCTGACTTGTCGGCAAGAAGGATGTGCTTTTGGCGCTCTTTCAATAAGTCCTCACCTTTCTGGAGCGAGTCCTTAACTTTGTCCAGAGCATTCGCTTGAGCGGCTGCCTTAGTTTCCTCTAAGGTGTCCTGAATCTTCGCGTTAAACCTGAATTGATCTTCATTCGCTTTCTTTTTAAAACGCCTTGGTTCTTCCATTTTAAGCTTCTTGATCGCACGAATCTGAGCGTCTGACGAGTCCACGTGCGATCTTTTTAACTCGTCTATCGATTTCTGGAAAACCTGCTCCATTGATTTCATCATGGTCTGGTTGTTGGTTTCTATCATTTTTTATGTCCGGAAATGCACACGATGCCAAAAATGGCAGATTTGGCGAAAGAGCTGCACGATTGACAATCTTGGCAAAATTAGCGATTTTGGCGATATTTTGCCAATTTCGTCAAATTAGTTCATCCATTGGTATTGACACCACACGGGTGAACATTGGCAATTTTGGCGATTTTGGCGATTTTGACAAATTCGGCAATTTTGGCGATGTTTCGCCAATTTCGTCAAATTAGTTCATCCATTGGTATTCACACCACACGGGTGAACATTGACGATTTTGGCGATTTTGGCGATTTTGACAATTTCGGCAATTTTGGCGATGTTTTGCCAATTTCGTCAAATTAGTTCATCCACTGGTATTCACACCACACGGGTGAACATTGGCGATTTTGGCGATTTTGGCGATTTTGACAATTTCGGCAATATTGGCGATGTTTTGCCAATTTCGTCAAATTAGTTCATCCATTGGTAATCACACCACACGGGTGAACATTGGCGATTTTGGCGATTTTGGCGATTTTGGCGATTTTGGCAAATTTGGCAATTTTGGCGATGTTTTGCCAATTTCGTCAAATTAGTTCATCCATTGGTAATCACACCACGCGGGTGAACATTGGCGATTTTGGCGATTTTGGCGATTTCGACAAATTCGGCAATTTTGGCGATGTTTTGCCAATTTCGTCAAATTAGTTCATCCATTGGTATTTATACCAGGCGGGTGAACATTGGCGATTTCGACAAATTCGGCAATTACAGCTGTCATTTTACGGTTCCGTTAACTACACTTTTCACGAATGCCCTTAAACCATTTTCATTCATCAGCGTCACAAATTCTTGCTGATTTTGGGGCTCATTTGTCGCAATTCAAGCACGCTTCCAACAGACTTGTTTATTTTCGTCTTTCACCCACTTATTTTCCGGTGCGCCTGTTAAATGACATGACAATTTGAAAAGGCTTTTCAGCTTTGCTTTCCCTCTCATCTAACACACTCGCGGCTTCCGCTTCTCCACTTTTCATACAGACATAATTTCTTCAAAGAAACGTGAAGTGAAAATAAAAAAATGGATGAATAAATCACAAGAGAAAAAAAAGCCTATCGCTGAAATCAACGGCTTCACCGAATACCCTGCCACGTAAAAGCTTTACACTAAATTGGGTGGATACGCGGGTACGCAGATACGCATTGGAGACGCCGACCTTAGTGGATACGCAGTATTTCTCCCGTCTGAGGCGCCAAACAAAAAGAGCGAGGGACATTGATGTATAT
>NC_090873.1:19196933-19206933 GCF_036669935.1 Montipora foliosa
CGGGTTGAGCGGGTAGTGGTTCACAAGGCGAAGACATCCATTGGGGTCCATTCCACCACAAAGTGCTTGAAATCATATCACTACAGCTTAACCCACGCGTCAACAAGTCTGCAGGGTTCTCCTTACTTCCACAATACCTCCAACACTCAGGATCCCATGTTGACTGTACCTCAGCCACACGATTGGCAACAAATGGCCTCCAGGAAGAACTCTGCCCTTTTATCCAATGCAGTGCCACCATGCTATCTGACCAACACACAACCCTAGCCACCTTCATTGGCAAAGCACCTACAACAAATTTTAGCAACCTGGCATTTACAACTGCTGCTAAAAGTTCCAGCCTTGGAAGTGACAGCTTCTTAATGGGCGCGACTCTGGACTTCGATATTACCAGCTGTGAGGACACATTGTCTTGCTTGTCTCTTATTCGAATGTACACTGCTGCTCCATACGCCTTGGGGGAAGCATCTCCAAAACTATGCACCTCTACCACAGAGTCTTGTGTAATACCATTTCCGAAGCATCGAGGGATAGTCACATCCTTTAGCTGCAACGACTCGGACTTCCAACTTAACCACTTTGCTTTAGTGTCGCTATCTAACGGGTCATCCCACTGTAATCCTTTCAACCACAACTCTTGGAAAAGGATTTTGGCTCTAACAGTGAAGGGTGATATCAGCCCCAGTGGGTCAAACATTTTCGATGCCAGACCAAGTAGACTTCTCTTTGACATTGGATCATGGGATGAGATGATTCCACTCGGTGCGAGGAATCTAAAGTGGTCAGAGTTCAAGTCCCATGACACGCCAAGTGCTTTTAGGGGGTCGCTCGAATTGAACTCCACGAATGGCGATGAGGCTCTTTTAGCTGGGTCAATAGCATCCATTACTAGCTCTGAGTTACTTGCCCACTTGGTCAAATTGAATGCCGCTGTCATCATAATTTCTGACATTTCTTGTTGAAGCTTCAAAGTTGAATCTACTGTATCGGCTCCTGTCAGGCAGTCATCGACATACATATTTTGTAAAATTTCTTCTACTGCATACGGGGACATTTCTTTGTATTTGTTTACATGAGCGTGGACTGTAGCAATTGCAAGGAAAGGACTTGCGTTCACACCGAAAGTCAATCGCTGCATTCTGTACACCTTTGGTGCTTCGTTAGGCTGTAAATCTCTCCACAGGTAGCGGTGAACATCTCTGTCCTCTGGTGCTAGTTTGACTTGCAGAAACATCTTTTCAATGGCTGCTGAGACCAATTTTGTGTGTTCTAAATCGAATCAGTACAGATGCAAGGTTCGGCTGTAAAGGAGGACCAGGAAGAATACAATCGTTAAGGGAAGCATCTGCATTTTGTCGTTCTTTTGTCATCACGAAATACAGCATAATGCGATAAGTACCACACAGTTCCATTGTCATCACTCTGATCAGGTACTTCCTCTGCAAAACCTTTCTCTACATATTCGTTGATCGCTGTTTTGTAAGCCTTAGCTTTCACAGGGTTTTGCCTTAACTTTCTTTCAACACTTTCCAGGCGTCTCAAAGCTTGTGCATAATTACTTTCTAGCTTTGGAGGATCTCGTTTCCATGGTAGTCGCACCTCATAGTTATGTCCATCAAAGTTAAATCCTCTAAGTCAGCAACAGCACATTCTTCCTCTTGTGACATAAGAGGGTCCTCGATCTCTGCAATACCAATTGATTCCAGTTCCCAGAATCTTTTCAATGTTTCGTTAACTCCACCGTTTTCTACAACTGTCAGCATGGATGAAGTTTGCCTTTATTGGCGGTTTACTTGTCCCGTGACAATCCAGCCGAGGCAAGATTCCACAGCAACAAGTGACTCACTGGAACTACCTCTCTTACAGACCCCAGTCACAAATGAGTAGTAGTGGTCTGCACCAATAAGAACATCTACTTGAACTGAACCACGAGGATAACTATCTGCAAGAGTTAAGCCTTGAAGATGAGAGTTCTTATGGAAGTCTATCTGTACTGGCCCGAGAGGATTACAAATTTTGGAAATAGAAAGGGCCTCTATCTCCACCTTTGAATCTCCCTTAATTGGTGAAAGGGTAAATTTCACTCTTTGGAATCTCTTCGTTTCGCTGGTTTCCCCACCTAGCGTTGTGACACTTAATAGCTCTGAGGGACCTGCAGGTCAAGGGCTTCTGCAATGTTCTTTCGTATATACGAACGTTGACTCCCTGAATCTAGTAAAACACGGACTGTCATTTCTTGACCCTTAACAATTAACCTGGCCAATGCTGTCTGTAGGCGTGTTTCTCTAATAGGTAATGCAGGCTTAGTTGAAGCCAATCCACTTAAACTAGTGTTGCTTAGGTGCCGAGGTGTAACAACTGACTGCTGCCCATGCAATAACCAGTGATGTCGGTGACCACAATTCGCTACAGAACACTTAGGATGGCGACAAATTCTGGAGAAGTGCTGGTGGTTGCTAGGTTTTAAACAATTGAAACACAGTTTGTTCTCTTGCACTAGTTTGTGAGTCATGATCTGCCTTGCAGAAATTACAATTTGGCTGTGTTGGAGGGCGTGTTTCACCAAGTAGTGCAGAAGAACTATACATCTCATTCTCACCACCCATTTTGGGAGATGAAGACTTTCTTCGGTTTTCTTTTCGTTTATCAAAACTGTGATTGCCTGGGGTGATGTTCCCATTTGAACTTCTTTCTCCTGCTTCTTTGGACACAACTTGTCGGTTAAGGAATTTAAAGAACAATTCAAGGCCTATTTCATCTTCTTGAGTGTCTGCAAGTGTCAACTCCCATTTTTCCAATAACTGAGGTGGTAACTTGGTCTCAAAAGGGGTAACAAAATACATCCATGGCTCATTGGATCTTCTCCAAGAGCCTCTAAAGCTCTAGTTCTGTTCATAAAGGTATCATAGAGATCTCTGAGGGAGGATGCATTAACAACTGACTTAGCATCCATCTTGATGACAGATTTCACTAGAAATGAGATGATCATACGTTTTCCTCCATACCTGTGTTTAAGGCATTCAACAGCTGCTTCATAATTTGCTCCGGTTACTTCGTATCCGTCTATTGCTTTCAAGGCATTTCCATTTAGCACCGAGCGTAGATAAGTAAACTTCTGAACATTTGGTAAATCAACATTGTTATGCACTGCAGCTTCAAACTGATCCCAGAAGTTTTGAAATTTCAACACATCGCCATTAAACTTTGGCAACTCAATTCTCGATAATTTCAGATTTGAGGATACACGACTGTCACTGTATGCAATATCCCTCGAGGAGTGATCTCCCACATCGCAATCTTTATTTAGGAATTCATGAGCAGCATCCACAGCTTTATCTACTTCACTCAGAATTTTTCCCCATCTTCGGAGTTCCTCCTCCATCATATCCTCTGCAACAAGCGCGATTAATTCATTTCTCAGTTGAAGATAATTCTCACGGTACACAGTTAGCCTTTCAATTCTCAACTGCACTTTGATTTTGTTGCTTGCATTTTGACTTAGATACAAAATATCCTGAATCAGCGCATCCATATCCATTTGCAAGGCTCTGGCTTTACGTCTAATTGAACTAACCTCCTGAATTTCAACTTCACTTTTCACTTGAAGAGGTTCCTTCGAAGCCACGGCTAAATTCGAACCTTTCTTTAACTCTGGTGCAATAACATCTGACTTCGAATCATGCTGAGCGTTCACTAACCTTTCCACTAAGACTTTTCTCTTTCCAGTAGTCGGCAATCCCTTTTTTCCAAGCATTTCACGAATTTGGTCGACTGTGAGTTGAGATAAGTCTTCCATTTTGCTCGAGAAACCGGTGGCCATGTGGTTGCAACTGATGACTTTGCGAAGAATTACAAATTTACTACTGAAATGTCTCCTTGACTCCGGCTGTGAAGGACCATGTTAGGAATTACGACGAGACACTGAAGCGTAACACAACTTTAATCCACTGGACTCGGCTACACATCGATTTACAAAGGGGATGTATACGAGTGAAATGCTACGACGTACAAAAACCTTCGATAACAAGAGCGGGAACAACAACGAAAGTCACATGACACTCTAAGTCCTACACACTAGGGTGGGGTTAGTATAACTATTCACAGGTCCAGTCTCTCAGGCTTCTTTATCACTCTTCCAGTACGAGTACGGGCTGTAACAACTCAATTGGTTTTGCCATTGTTTATCCGCTGGATAGTGATTTATCCAGTGGATAGCGTTATCCACCTTTTGAAAAGCCGAGGCGAGGGGCCGGTTACTCGAAGCCTGGTTAGCGCTAACCGTTGTTGGTTAAGAGGTATCAAAACCTATAGGTTTCCATGGTATTTAACGCTGGTTAGCGCTAACCGTGCTTCGAGCAACCCGGACATGGTGGATAGTATGCTTTATCGCCTGGACTTTGCATTAAGAAGTGGTAGATTTCACTGCAGCTTCAAAAGTCTCTAACATAAATCAACACTTTCCTACATGAAATTTGTTTTTCCTTCAATTCTTGCATCAGCCATAAGAAATTGTGAGAAGTGTCATCTGTCACCTATGGAAGACACATTTTTGTACTTTCTCGGTTACGACTGACCACAATCTTGACACAATATTAATTATTGTGTTAGGCTTAAGCAATAATCCACACCTTTGGCAGGTTCAGGATTATACAGGAAAAAATTGGGGGATAAAAATGACTTAATGATATTTAAACAACTGCAACAAATTAAGCTTAAATTACACACACCAGTGTACAGCCGTGTGCACTTCATCACATACCACAGCAACAATATTATGTCTATAAAAATCAAGGGAGAACATTCCCCGGTATTTGTCATCTCCAACAAACGATTCTAGGCTTCCATAAAGCAGGTCAACTGGAAGGGTCCCATTTAATAATTCTCTTATCAGATTTATCACTCTCTCCAACAAAGGCAGCTTTCGATCCAAGTGCCTGACTTGGTCCTTCATCATGGATTTTAAGGGGCAAACAACGACGACAGCAGGAAAAGGCGGTAAACAACTCTTATTTAAAGTCTTGACCACTTTAGGCAATATTTGAAAAGTCACATCCCCAGAATGCGGAGACATATCGGGGACTTTGTGAGGGCTCCGCTCGAAAATTAAAATCAATTAATGCGTTCAGACAGTCACACAAAATAGAAAGCGGCCCAAGAGCGGCTACCAGCGCTCACGTTACGCGACTTTAGGGGTTACCTCTTATGGTTTCGTAAAAGTTAGCATACGGCTTTTGCAGATGAGACCTTGACATAAATAATGAGACATTTTCCGAGCTTTTACGAGTAGTAGAACCGTTTCGAAATTTTATTCGAAGTTGGCCTATTTTGAGGCATTTTCTGTACGGGGAAATAATTGGAGACTGAATTTTTCCGTGAAAGATCGCTTTACCTCGGATTTAGCATAGGGCTTTTTAAATTTGTTATTTAAGGAAGCTCCTTGCCAATTTTCAGATGAAAAGAATAACTCAAAGTGGTTGGAAAATTCAACTTTGTAACTTTCCTACTGACTCTTTAGGCTTCTCGCTGATCAGTCACTTGCATAACAAAAGAACTCGACTACTTTGAATTTCCCGCGAGGATGGTAATATATTCAAAACTCCTCCCACAAAGACAATAGCACTTCCGCCACCTCAATTTGCCATTGTAAGAGGTGCGAACATAGAAGTGTAACGCTTGTGATTCTTATGTTGCGGATACTGAAGCTACAGTACTGATACTGTAGTTTACAGTACTGATACTGATACGGATACTGTAGTTTAGTCTGGACTATATGTGCTTAACGCAAGTACATGCGTTTTCGCGGAAAATAGTTTTCGGTTTTGACTCCACGGGCTCTTCACCCCAGTAACCTGGCTAGAAATCTTAACGGTTCTTGAGCTGTTTTCTGATGCTCTTTACAAAATGAAACGATTCAATAACCTTGACATTACCATAATCGAAATAAAAGCGATTTTATTGGTACGCAACGTATCCTTAAGCGCGCCTTTACCATTAACCATTCAACAACCAAGGACACTGTGCTCTGCATTGTAGCCTCGTTCATTCGCCTTTTGTCTGTTTGAAATTTTCTTGCTCACGCGCAAAAAGTCCAATTCGTTCTCTGAACTGTGCTTTGCAACTGAAATAGGCGGTAAAGAGCCCACATTTGCTTGGACCGAACCTTTTTTACTTTTTTTTTTTTGGTTTGTTGTGAACTGTGAGGCAGCACTCATTGCGCTTCGCGAAAATAACTACTGCCGGCAATGTTTTTTCTCGCGGCCCCGCTCTCAAAACCAGACCGGGTCTGTGTGAAATTATTTTAGATAACGCTTTCATCTGACTCATTCTGTGGGGCCAACTCAAAGTTGGCCTTTGAAACTTACTTTAGAAATGGCGAGTATTTAAACTAGATCCTGTACTACTCTTTAACGCTCTACAAGAGAACTTGACACCGCTTGATTACATTTTGAGCTCTGGTTCAATGGTTCGAATAGGGCAGCTACTAAAAAAGCGAAGTCTACTTCATTACCAAAAACGGACAATACTCGCAACGGGGAAATACGGCGATCTATGCGAACAAAGTATTGGGCCTCACTTGCTATCCATCGCGACGAAATCTTGAAAGTTCCTGCGAGAGATGAGATGATCATTTTAAGTTCAGCCTGTTCGTGCCGACCGGTGCTTTAATTTGGAACGTTATGCTACCTGGTCTGTGATCTGTTAGTGCTCAGGGTATGATTTAGAAATCTGTGTTTATATGCATCGTTAAAACAAGAAAAAGTGTCTTAATTGACTGCTTTAGACACTATTGTTCACTTTATCGCACCTCACATTTCATTTCACACACGAATCGTTAACGTGATTGACAGCAGCCAAATTCTGCAACGAGACCAGGGTATTCCAACAGAGAAATATTTTGGCCAATCACAGTTAACTTGTTCTGGGAATGCAAATTAATATGCCACCTTTTTCAAAATTTGGCACCGCAAGTACATGTCGCAGAAAACAATAGCATTCTGCGCGATGCGATGACACCTTCTCCAAACCCAGTTGGCAACGCAGCAAAGACATCCCTTCCTCTGACAATGTTTTCAACGACCAACCTCATTCTGCTGAGGTTTAACCTCATTTACGTTTGGAAACAAATTCAAACTAACGCGAATCGCCTACTTTATTTCACTAGTCGAAATACACATATTTCTTGCCGTATTGAGTGAATCGAACTTTCGACAAGCATGATTTTGGTCTTCCCGCGTAAGACGTAATATATAGATTTAGCCAAGCCTAAAAGCGGAGCTCCCTGGTTATTTATTCTTACTGCCTGTAGGGTTTGTGAAAATAAGAAGTTTCGAATTGTCCGTGTTTTGATGTTTCCGGTTGCTGCTTTAATAATTAAATCATTTTCTTTGCTTTCTTCTAAAGAAAAATTCATTGCCTAACTGGTGAATTCCGCGGTACATTTTACTCTAAAAACCGATATCGCATGTATCACGAAGCGATGAGTACGATATTGGTTTTTCGAGTGAAATTTACTTTGGAATTCATCAGTTTGGCAATGAATTTTTCTTGAACCGCATGAATTTTAAAAGAAAACAAGCACACCCTCAGCGAGCGAATGGAAAAGGAAAAAAGCCATTTCAGAGTCAACTGTCAATAGCCAGCGAATAGGAATCACGCTAAAATTAGAGGCCATAAAAAACTTTGTCAGTTCAAAGTCAAAGAAGAGTTTTACTGATGTACTTTATTCCACTTTATCTCTGAAAGCGAGATCAGTCACATTTTGATGTATTTCATTGAACCACGCCAGGTTGGCTTGGAACAAGAATAGGCAAAATGCAACCAAGAAAGGACGAACTTCAAACAAGACCCGCTGCAAGACTTAAATAACGTTTAGGTGCTTTAAACAAACTTCTGACAAAATTTCCCCCTATTTTACGAGAACTCATTGCGATTACGTGTTTATTACATAAGGGTAAAATTTTCTTCTCACTGTCGAGGCGCATCGAAGACCAATTGGGCAAACGGATTAAAAAGCATTCAAGTTGTTCGATCGCATTATAGAGCAAAACAAAACACAAAAAAATCAACTTTTTTTTATGTCCAAAAGAGTACAGATGATTGTTATTTACTTCCAGTTGACAATAAAAATTCGATTTTCATTCCTGAACAAAGGAAAAACCGATTAAACCCCTTTTAGAAAATAACAAACGGTTTAGTACCAAAGGAAAGAATTTGTGGAGTAACTTCTTGCACTAAGTATGAGCTATTACTGGTATTCTGTTTTGTCGTTTTCGTTCTCTTTCGCTCTCCTTTCGTTTCTGTTCTAGACATAGGTCCTCCAGGCATCATGTAACCTAATCAGAGCTTCTAAAGATAAGTCTTATGCTAAAAATTGCAATACAGAGAAAAAAGCAGCTCTAAGCAAATTAAAAATAAACACTCAGCTTTAAGTTTATATCCCTCCGATGCTTGACTTGAATAACTGCGTAGCCGCCAGTGTAGACCACAGCTATCATGATATGTCAAACTAGATTGAAACCAGCAAAAAATGCAGAAAGAAAACATTTTCCAAACCGTTTTCCACCTGAACACGAAAAGCGTTGACTGGGTATTAAAGAACTATAGTTGATGTAGTATAGCCGTGTAGCCGCGTCGAGCCACAGAAAGCGTGCGCGAAAAATGAAGCCTCGTTTATGTTTGGGTGATTTAACCTGAATTGAATTGAGCCTGCAATCCAATCGAAAACCAGTACCTGGTCAGCGGTCAACTTAAAAAAAAAAAACAGCTGACCTCAGCGAGCTCTAAGCTTGGGCCCGCGATATAGTCGTGATACTGGTCAGCGGTTACCTTGTTTTGACAGGTGTCAATTGATCAAAACATGGATGTCTAATATCAAAGATGTATGCTATAAACTAGTATGATACTGGTCACATTGGCATACATGGAGGGGTGGACGTTCGTCCGGACGATCTGTAAAACCAACAATTTCTCCCATCGATGGGTTATCATATTTTCTTAACAATGGTGCTTCGGCGCGGGCGGAGCTAAAATGAAATTCTACTGCTACGTGGCATGGCCTGCGTGAAATGCTACTGCTGCGCGGCATACCTGCGTGGCCGGCAGGTATAAAACACAGGTCACAGGCAGGAGCCTGTCACAGGTCATTGTTTTACCAATACAGAAAGTATCCTAAACATTCATAAAAGCTAACGGTTAGCTTTTATGAATGTTTAGGATACTTTTCTTTAGTTATGAAGCACGCAACCGTGAACAATTTTCCTGTCGGCGTACGTTGGATCAGTGGCTTGATTTGATCGGCGTTTAGGCCTAATTAGGCCTAATGTTAGCTTTTATAAAAGTTTAGGATACTTTCTGTATTGGTAAAACAATCACTTGTGTCCTGTGACCTGTGTTTTGTACCTACCGCTTCGTGGCTGCCGGCTGCTTGGCGTGTTTGTCTGACCCGTGCGAAAAAAAATGCTCTGATATTAAAGTTTGGATCAGACTTTGGAATGAATGTGCATTACATGTGTATGACGACAAAGTGTTAGCATGAACTCGCATATAGACGAGTTCACGCTCTTGAGTGCATCATGGGTAATCAGGCCAAGATGGAGAGAAATTCAAAGGTTTTTAAGGAAGTTCCAAAAGATGAAAAGTATTCATGACGAGCAATTTTGGGTTTTTTATTTTCCAAAACAGAAGATATGCACTCAAAAGTGCGGCAAATTAGATTTGGAGAGAATGGCTATTGTAGAAATTATTGCATTAAAAAGAGTTTCTGCCATACATTTCCTGTACTTTCAAAGGCACACAATTACAGAGAATGTATGGAGACAAAAAAGGCAATATTTATGAATTTCAAAGAACGGATACCAAGTCTAGTTCATCTCAGTTGTAAACATGAACTTATTTGTTTGGTTTATGAAGGCGAAAGGCCTAATGTTAGCTTTTATGAAAGTTTAGGATACTTTCTGCATTGGTAAAACAATCACCTGTGACTTGTGTTTTGTACCTACCG
>NC_090873.1:19214433-19221933 GCF_036669935.1 Montipora foliosa
AAGTATATCATTTGGGCATATGTAATGCCCACCGTCAGGGTCTTTTGGGATCCTGCCGATCGGTCGCTCTCTTACTAGATTAGCCACTTCCGATAGAACTGTATACAGCTAAAATGGTGTTAGTAACTGAATACCAATAGCTTACGGCATTCTTGCAGGTCTTTACTAGTGCTTCGGCAAAACCATTTTGATGTAGGGCAGCTGGCGTAATAAACTTCCACTGCATTCCCTTTTCTCCACATACGTCTTGAACTTCGTATTCGTCTGACGCAGCTCCTTCTCAGCTCCAACAAACCAGGCGCGAAACCAGGAGACTGGAACAGAGTAATTTATGTCACCTGCAACTTAGGGGGTATTTACATGAGACCGGGACGAACTCAGACCGATATGAATTCGCACCGGCATGAAATGTTTGCAGCTGTTTACATGAAACCGGGACGAGATGCTTGGTGCCTGGTTTCGGGATGAAGCGATAAGTTTTTTCTTTTAAATATATGGCAGACCCAAAAGCATACAGGCTTGAAATTTCTGGACCCGGTCTGAGATTTGTTGTGATTTACATGAGACCGGCACCAACACAGGCCGGTGTGAGAATTTCTCGTCTCGGTCCAGCAACCGAGATGACGTCAGACGGGTCTGAATTCATTTTCACGCCGGTCTCAAGTAAACGCATAAAAAAAATGTCTGGTGGCCGATACGAACTCATGCCGGTTTGAGTTTGTCCCGGTCACATGAAAATACCCCCTTACTTCATGTAATATCGATCTCAGACGTCAGAGGACTAGGGCTTTTTTTCAGCCTACTTCACGGACCGTTGATTTCAGTCTGTGGTTAAAGTGCCCATAACCTAATTTTTCTCACTTAGTCATCTGAATCTACACATATCTCATAGACGTTTCACGGAAAAAAAAATGCGATTTTCCCAAAACGCGATTTGAAAATGAAATTAGAAAACGTTCAAATTTGCCGCCATTTTGGCTCACTATTCGCCTAAAATCCTAAAAAAAGATTAAGTATACGTAGGAATCCTTCGACTGGCAAAACGCAATACCTCAAAAAGGAAGGAAAAATGGCTGCAGATTTTGTCTTGGTAAAAAGAAGCCCGGTAAAACTTCTTCACTGTGCTAGATTCACTTCAAAGAGTATGACTTTCAGTATTGTATGGACAGCAAAACGAAAAGATCGTTGAAGGCGGATGAGATTCGCTTACAGGAACAGACATAAGCGTTGACTTTAATTCCCTCGCGAGACCTTTCTTATCCTCTTGTTCTTTTCTGTAATTTTGTAGCCATTCCTCGTCTGCTAATGGTTCTTCCACGTAGGGTTCCGTGTAGTGCTGGGTTTCAGTGCTAGCGCTGGATGACTCGTCGAGACCGGCAACTACTCGCCTCAAATTCTTTTTTTTTTAAATCGCCAGTTTATTCACTTCCAGATTCAGAGGCACTTTCCTTGATGATAAATATAGGCATGATTGATTTTTTTGTTGACTGAAAAATACCAAAAACTATCGCTGAGCGATACCTTGGCGTTGATTAGTAAGAAAAGATAAGACCCACGCCAACAAGCATTCCTTAATCTACGTCACAGCGAGCCAGTGAGGTCATGACCAGCGGAAGGGGTGTACCAAATAAAAGTAGGATTGAAAATATCGTAGAAAATTCGCCTCTCGCTGGAATTGAAAAATTCTTTCGCCGAAGTTCATTTTTTAATATGGACTTTCAAATAGGAAAATAAAACTTTTTAGGTTATGGGCACTTTAAAACATGTTGATCACGAGATAACATTTTCTGTGGCTCTAAGGTTTCGAAGATACCGATCTCGTGACGCTATTTTCTGTTGCTCTCCCCAAAGAGAAAAGCGCGAAACGATGTTGACGGCGAGTAAAACCGACCGAAGCTACTTCGGGTAACCCAGGAAAACCTTGTTTGAGGAAATAAGAGGCAGCTGGAAACTTTTCTTCAGCTTTTTTTCTTTTCTTGGCCGTGGGAAGAACGAAGGAATAGTGCCACGTGATAGGTATTTTCGAAACCGCAGAACCAAAACAATGTTATCACGTGATCAGACTTTTTTTTAACTGCAAACTGAAATCAACGGTCCGTGAACGGACGTCTGAGATCGATAGTATGCAGTTATTTTGAAGGCTCCCCACCCCAGTCAAAAACTTGATGGTTTGGAATTGTATCCTGGACTCCAACTGTACAGTCTTGGCTAAGCGGGATGCAGGGACTGCGGCCTTTAATATTAATTGCGGTACATTTAGTTGCTTTAAGGGTGCAACTCGTGACTTCGCAGCGACCAACCTGAACTGGTACTTGTCACCATTTGTTGTTTGGCGGATGTAGGCGCAAGCGCCAAAGGCCTATTTAGACACGTCCGAGAAGACGCACAGCATTGGTGGCCTTCGCACAGCATTAATTTCTTTGAAATGTAATCTTGTTTAGCTTCCTCAGCTCAATGAAAAGCTCGATCCACCTCAAACGGACTGAAGTTGGAGTCTCCTCATCCCAGCCAACTCCAGTTTGCCAAAGTTCTTGCATTCGAATCTTGGCCTTCACAAGGAACGCGGCGGCGAATCCAACGTGATCGTAAATCCTGGCGACTTGGCTTAATAACATTCTCTTCGTTAACTTAACTTCAAGTTGTCACTGTTTGGCTTGTATGATACGGTTAATTGAGACAACGTTCACCTTGAACGATAACGTCGTAAAAAAAGGTCGCTTTTATTCATCGTGGTGAAGTACAATAATAATAAAGTATTCTCGTTTGTCTCACGATGTGGTCACTTGTGATGTGGATCGCGACGTTTCGACTGCATACTGCTAGTCTTCATCGGGCGATGAGGTCAACTGCTTCCGCGTCATCTTTTAAGCAGGATGCTCCGCTGTTATTGGTTGGTTTTCAGTAGCTGTGACTGGTGCATTTCGATCCTCGCTGTTTCGGTAAGTTGTTCTTTCGGCGGTCCGCTGTCGTGCGGTTCTCTTATTGTTGTGTTTCTTGATCGTGGGCATCCATGCTTCCGGAATTTCTATTCCACTATCCCTGTTGATGTTTGGTTAGGGTGAAGTCTTATGTGAATCGCCTCTTTGACCCTGCGTGCGTACCAATGAGGCTCACGATCAATAAACTTTACTTCGTTCCAAAGGGGGTTGTGTCTGGTGTTGTTAGCGTGTTCTGAAACGGCGGAGGTCTGTGTACGGGCAAGTTGGATATCTCGCTCATATTCTTTGATTCTATCTTGCTCTTGCATAGGTCTTCCAGTCTCGCCGATGTAGACTTTACCGCCTTCACAGGGAATCCTGTAAACCATGCCATCTTGTTTAGTCGGCTTGACAGCGTCTTTTGGTCGGAAGATGGGATCTTTATGTACTCTCCGACTTGAAAACAGCGGGTATGCTTACATGTTGCTGTAGGCAGCGGCGAAGTTGTTCGGATAGGTCTTTGACATATGGTAAAACCGCAGTAGACTTGTATTCGATCGTGGGCTCAGCAGTGGTACTCGGTTTCCTGGTCTTGGTGATTTTCTACAAAAAAGAAAGAGGGTAAAGACAAGAACAGACGACAGGTGCTTCTTCTCTTTAGAGATAACAGAGGGTTTTGTTACGAGACGTTTGGCGCACTCGTAGAGGCACTTGACAATACCTCGTTTTACTGATTGCAGGTGGTGGGAACCATACGCTAAGTACTGATCAGTGTGCGTAGGCCTCCTGTATAAGCTGGTGGTGAGGCGGCCGTCCGGTTCTCTTGAAACTGCGGTATCAAGGAAAGCGAGTTTGTAGTCATTCTTTGTCTCCATGGTGAAGCGAATGGAAGGCTGCTGGTTTTTAAGATGCTGTAAGAAGCTATCAACGTTTCCGCGATCCAGGATGGTGAAAGTGTCGTCAACGTTTCCAGATCCTAGGTTTGTAGGCCGAGGTAGTTATTGCCTGTTGTTCGAAACTCTCCATGTATAGGTTAGCAATAACAGCGGACACCGGGCTTCCCATGGCTGCTCCTTCTAATTGTTTGTAAATTGATCCGTTATACTGGAAGTATGTGGATCTCAATACGAAATTAAAGAGGTCAGCGATCTGAGCAGGTGTTAGTGCCGTGCGGCCCGCAAGGCTGGGGTCGTCCTCTAGTTTCTGTAGCGCGGTTTGTACAGCCGCGTCAAACAGCGACTCTTCGTCGAAAGACACTATGATTTCGCTGTCTAGGATAGTCTCGCTGCTAATGGTGGATACGAAGTGAGCTAAATTAGTCACCGTAAAACCCGATTTACCTGTTAAAGGAGATAAGATGTGAGCTAAGTAAGCAGATAAGTCATATGTGAGAGGGTCTCAATGAGGTTTAACCGTCAGCCGTAAAAGGGCCAAAAATGTAACCGTTAGGCGTAAAAATACTTAAAATTTAACCGTTAGCCGTAAAACAAATTGAAAACCGTTAACTGTAAAAAAATATATTAGCGCAAATTAAATGTCTCAATTGTCTTGTAGAGAACTCCATTTGCGTATCGTTTAACTAATTCGGCTAATTAAAGTTATTTCACAACGCCGGAATCGAAATGGTGGATGCGTCTTTGAAATGGATCGTATCACACACTTTGACAGACTTGATAGCCGCCTCAGCGACGTTTTGACATCTCTCGCAATTTTCCGATCTTGTTGTTCAGTTTCTCTTTATGAATGGCGGCTATCCATGGCTACAATCCCGGTCAAAACGATGGTGACACCAACCCATAATATACAACCCCTCGCCCCCGTAGCAAAGTTGATAGGGCAATAACTTTGGGCATTCATGAAAAGAGTCAATAGTTTCTTTTTCCTACTGTCTTTGAAAAGTGGGGAAGGGGTAAACTGATATGGGGCATCAAGTGTCACAGAAATTTATAGCCGAGATTGTAGCTATGGGTAGTGAAGCCAGTTGTTAGTATCTATCGCACTGGTGAGGAGAAGCCCATAGAAAGATACAAAGCAAGGGTTCAAATCGGTGAAGATCACAAATATACTGCTTCCTTCAAAAGAATTTTGATTGACCTACTTGGCTTCAATGACCAGGCCAAGAACTTTGGCTTGGGGTCGTTTGACTGAAACTTTATACCATAATAACTCAACAACAACTGGAACTGGAATTGCCCTTCTTGTTTGGCTCGGAGGGGAAAGCGAGCTAAACGGTAAGTGGCTTTAAAAATCAAATATGGTTAAACGAGTCAAAAAAAGAAAGCACGTAAATGGGCATTTGCTTTTGATGTGTTTGCGGGTAGGCTCAAGATATCACCTAGGTATGTGGTTTTAATTTCGCAAGTGTCAAGAGCACTGGACTTGAAAGCTTTGGGATAAAAAACATCGTAAATGGTTTGAATCCATGAGTCATATAACTGAGTGAAGTACGATCGTCCTGCAGAGTGTAGTCCTGAGAAGGACTGACACTGACTGACGTTTCGACAACCTGAGGGTAAGTCATCATCGATCAGAGTCAAGTGATTTGTGTAACGTCAGTAGGTGGTATAAATACTCTGGTCGTTGATCTGATTGGTCAACCAAGTCGTGATATTATTGATCGTCCGTCAGTTAAGCCGTGTTGTTATTAGCTGTGACTGAAGACTATAAACGGTGATTAGTGCGTTGTTACTCTAATGTCCGTAGGTGTATTTTTAGTAAAATTAGCTGGTTTGTCTGTTGTTGACATTGTCAATAAGCTGTTTGCACCAATCACTTGTTTTATTTCTTAGACACTAAAAGTTCCAAATTTCAACGTCCCGCACGCAGTACAGTCAGTACGGGACTGCATGATATGTATTTGTGTATCAGATAAATTTCATTTTTTGTCAACCAAGAATGTTCCCTATACTTTTCATGATTTTGCCATGCTCCACACCAATTGAAATTAACTATTATATTTTAAGTTAATTATTACATTCTAATGTAAAGCAATGGTAATTAATTATCAAAATTTCAGATAGCCGTTATGGGAGCAAATTAACCGTTAGCCGTAAAAGGGCCAACCAACATTTAACCGTCAGGCGTAAGAATGCTTAAAATGTAACTGTTAGCCGTAAAAGTCACTACCCCATTGGGACCCTCATGTGAAGGTGTTAACGCATTTCACAATAGGTCTTAAGGGTACATCGGCCTAGTGAATCTTTGGTAAACCGTAGATTCTAGGCGGGTCTGATTTTCTTGTAAACTGCCTGTGATAGATATCCGCTTCGCTTCAAGGTTAGTAGCATTTCGGACAACTTCTGGGTCAGACGGTCTGTCGGGTCTTTGTTGAAATCCACATACTTCCAGTATAACGGATCAATTTACAAACAATTAGAAGGAGCAGTCATGGGGAGCCCGGTGTCCGCTGTTATTGCTAACCTATACATGGAGAGTTTCGAACAACAGGCAACAACTACCTCGGCCTACAAACCTAGGATCTGGAAACGTTGACGACACTTTCACCATCCTGGATCGCGGAAACGTTGATAGCTTCTTACATTATCTTAAAAACCAGCAGCCTTCCATTCGCTTCACCATGGAGACAAAGAATGACTACAAACTCGCTTTCCTTGACACCGCAGTTTCAAGAGAACCGGACGGCCGCCTCACCACCAGCGTACACAGGAGGCCTACGCACACTGATCAGTACTTAGCGTAAGATTCCCACCACCCGCAATCAGTAAAACGAGGTATTGTCAAGTGCCTCTACGAGCGCGCCAAACGTCTCGTAACAAAACCCTCTGTTATCTCTAAAGAGAAGAAGCACCTGTCGTCTGTTCTTGTCTTTACCCTCTTTCTTTTTTGCAGAAAATCACCAAGACCAGGAAACCGAGTACCACTGCTGAGCCCACGATCGAATTCAATTCTACTGCGGTTTTACCATATGTCAAAGACCTATCCGAACAACTTCGCCGCTGCCCACAGCAACAAGGCATACGCGCTGTTTTCAAGTCGGAGACTACATTAAAATCACATCTAGTTCGACCTAAAGACGCTGTCAAGCCGACTAAACAAGGTGGCGTGGTTTACAGGATTTCCTGTGAATGGGGTAAAGTCAACATCGGCGAGACTGGAAGACCTATGCAAGATAGAATCAAATAACATGAGCGGGATATCCAACTTGTCCGTACCTAGACCTCCGCCGTTTCAGGACACGCTAACAACACCAGACACAACCCGCTTTGGAACTAAGTAAAGTTTATTGATCGTGATCCTCATTGGTACGCACGCAGGGTCAAAGAGGCGATTCACATAAGACTTCACCCTAACAACATCAACAGGGATAGTGGAATAGATGGCATGGATGCCCACGATTAAGAAACACAACATCAATAGAACCGTACGACAGCGGACCGCTGCTTAAAAGGTGACGCGGAAGCAGTCGACCTCATCGCCCGATGAAGACTAGCAGTATGCAGTCGAAACGTCGCGATCTACATCACAAGTGACCACATCGTGAGACAAACGAGAATACTTTCTTATTATTGAACGATAACGTATCTGAATGATTGTTCCATGAAATGCCTTGAAATTTCTCTTC
>NC_090873.1:19226933-19234433 GCF_036669935.1 Montipora foliosa
TCTGTGTGCCGTCGAAATATCATTTACACCAATGTCAACATCTATAAGAGATCCAACTTCTTGTACCAACTGTTTGGGATTATCGTGGGGAGCACGTGGAATCCCAACGATCTCGAGACAATCACGCCGCAAATATTGCTGCACATCATCAATGGCTACCTCATTACGATACATCGAGTCCTCAAGATTTGATACAGTATTTATCAAATCATTCCGCGACTTCTCCAATTCTTGTATTTTTTGGTTTGCACCTTGAGTAGCTACCAGCAAGTTATCATACTTAGAAGACAGTGACGACTGATTTTGCTCAATATTTTGAAGACGTTCATTTAGAGTTGCAATCTGTGATTGAAGTTGCACTTTAACCGCTTCAATTTCAGACTTAATAGCGGGCAAAAACTCTTTTTCCCATAGCTCTCTAAGATGTTTTACGGTCAGCTGCACGTTGTCCTTTACCATAATTCATTAACTAAATGTTCTCCTCGCTTCCTTTCTTACGTAAACATTTGCAAGAGCAGGAGCTCTTGAAAACGTGGCCATCCGCCATTATGCAAATATCACTGGCTGTTCACTGGCTGTTCAGGATTCCGATAGCTTTTATCGAATACTTCTTGTGGTTATTCACAGAGCTGACTGGTACCCGGCAATCTTTTGTTCTCATGTTGTCTTCTCATGTTGTCTTCTCGTCGCTATGGTCACAGAGGTGTTCCTTCCTTCGAGCCCTAGTAGCTCAGCAGTGTCCGAACGGATAAAGCTTATTTGAACGCCAGAATCGAGAAGGATGTTTCCGTTCTTTTGCATTCCATTCTGGCCGAAAATGCTTGCCGATATGACTGGGAGAAGAGCACCTTGACCAGACGAAACAGCTCTTACTCCTATTTTGATCGCGTTGCTTTTGTGCAGAAGTGGACGGTGATAATGTCCGCACTGTGTTCCGTTTTCCTGTTTTGTGCAACGTTGTTTTCGTTTACAGTTTTTATTCTGTGTTCTTTTCCGGCTCTTTTAAGGCATCCGAAAAACATACGTGCTTCTCTTTGGCTCTCCTGAGTTGCTCATCGATACTTACGGCAGCGAACGTCTGATATTGATCTGGCCAATGAGCAGAGTTCTGACACAACCAATATTTGTGCCAAGATGTCTTGCCTTTGCTGTTGACGTTTCCTAGGAGATGATTAACTGAACGTTGGGAGTTTGAGCCGGTTCTCAATGGCGCTGTTGCACGCATGCGTGACTTCATTTCAATAGTCATCAGTCATAGTCATCCAGTTCACCGGCGAAAAATGTCTGCGCATGAGTCGCGCAATATGGCACGCGATGCGTTCACTGGCGAAAAATGTCTGATTGGTCGAGACCTTGTCATGTGACTTCAATAGCTCAAAGCAAACATGGCTGCCATCGAGTGGGTGTTTATCCGATCAGGCCAGTAAAACGGACGAATGTTTTGACTGCATAGTGCATTTTTATGCCAGCGAGATTCTCTTTTTAGTTGTGGGCCACCGTACTTTTTAGCCAACAGTGCTACGACGGAAATTTCTTTAACAAATTTCAAGGTCAATGCGAGTCTAGGTTGCTTTTGACCGTGTTTGAGTGGAAATTTGCTTGTGGAGTTTCCCGGCTAATGGAGTACCATCTTGATTTCAATTCAGGCGTTTATCTTTTAAAAAGTGGAGCAAAAAATATACCACTAAATTTCCAAATGGTTTCTCTTTCGACTAGATATTTGCACACTGTTTCCGCGGGGCCCCGCATCTAGCAGAAAATGTTAAGATTTTTGCATTTTCTTTCAAAATTAAGTTGTTAAAATGGCCATTCAAGTTGTCCATGGAGGCAAATTTATTAAGACGGAGGAAAAAAAATGCATGACGTCCCTGAAAATTTAGAAATGTATTTCAGTCGTTCAAACATGTCATATAAGCACCTCATATTGGGTACACTAGAAGGAAACCTTATAGTTGCAACTATATTTTGCTATAGTCGTCTCAAGAAAAATGCCAATCGTTTGCTTCCCTTCAAATTATAGAAATAAACATAGATTAGGTTAACTCTGAATAGCCAAAACAACAATACCGGTATTCCAAGTTGAAAATTTCATTCAGAAATCCAGCTCACTAGCAGGGTGGATTTTACTGTAACAAAATATTACTACAGCTAATAATACGCTTTCATTACATTGTAGTGGGTTAATGTGACAAAAATAATTAATCAAGAATTGATTTTATCTTCCAGCAATAAACAGCAGGAAGATATAAAATTAGGTATCTTCAAAGTTTAGAAAACCTATTGAAGGTAATTCAGTGCTATAATCCAAAATAAATTTCATGCTGGCCTACTAAATACTTCCAGTGCAATAAGTTATTTAACCTCTCTTTGTGGACTCTGGTTGCAACACAGCGGTTTCAATAATTTTAATCCCCTTCCGTTAGATTTAGCTTTTAAAAAACTCCATAACTTCATATTTCTGTAATAATTGTTCAAAGTCATTGAGCAAAAGCATACAAAGCTACATTTGAAAGGGGCATAATCCCATGTTAGAGTTTTCTGGAGAAGACTTCACAGAAATAACTCCTGTTACCTTTCCAGATGTAAAAAATATTTCAGCATTAGGTGCAATGAATTTTTAGCAATTGCTTTAAAGAATACTAATCATTCCTACCACTTCCAAAGATGATTAAAGTTGAATGCAGTAAGTGTAAGAAGTAAAAAAAAGTGGCATATTTTTTCAAATTGTAATCTATTTCCATTGTAATCTACTTCCTGGATAGTATTAAACAATGGTGGTAAAGTAAACAAACTGTCCCAAGGGGGACTCTCTTACGAAAATGACAGGGGTTCTTTTTGTTCCTTTTTGAAGAAAAAATTGTGGATTTGTACTGCTTATGATGCTGAGACCAAACAGCTGGCGGAGTTGCTACAGTACATTTTTGGCTATCAATCTGAAAAATGACTGGAACTGTAAGACAATTTGGTACATGAGCAAATAACTTTTACTTATGAAAAATTCATAAGTAAAAGTTATTTGCCAGTCATTTGTAACTTTACAACTGGTTCCTCTAAGGGGTCAGATTTCTTTAGCCTACATCCACAAAACAAGGTTCTGTTACCTTTAAGGGTTGTTTTTAAAAAAATTCCAATAAGTGGCCTGCCATTTTTATAGGGAAAACCCCTCCTGAGCAAACTGCATCCTCATGTTTGGATTCCCATTGATTTAATGACTTTGATGATATAGGCAAATTTGTTCTACAATAATACTCAAATACCATTATAGTCTTTATAGTTTACTCCTTGAGCCACCAGCTTCAACTTTGATACTTTGTTCTAAAAGCCAAAGCAATGCAAAGCAAAGCATGGTGGAGGTGATGATTAATCACTTGTTTTGGTTCAAATGAGGAAAAAGAAAGTCAAACTTATAATAGCACTTTAACCCTTTCACCCCTAAACCGGCCATACTTAGCATTTTACTCTGTCTAACACCAGACAATTTTACTTGTCAATGGGGAATCCCCAGGAGTCAATGGCTTAATCACTCACTAAAAAATGTCCCAATAAAATATTGTTCCACTAACGACCAAAACTGTACTAATAATTTGAATTACAGCTAAGGTCTGTCAAATTTCCATCTGAGTTACCTGACAGCTCTTACAGTACTTCTCAACATAAAGAAAATAAATTCTGTGGACTTAAACATTCCCAAATAGAAATGCTGTATATTCCAAATATCGTTACGTAAACTCTTCAAGATTTACACTGTACCTGCTTCAGGAACTTCAAATCAATGAATATTTGGAATAATTTTCCTGGACTCCTGCAAACTATGTGCACTTTTTAATGGTTTGTCCTTTAAAAGTTACAGTCTCAGAAATAATAATGCACATACAACTGAGGCTGTTTTGCCTTATCTACAAGACAAGACAACAATATCCTTTATTCAAACACAATCAATATTAAAGCAATAATACATTCTTGTGCTAACTATAATAAAGATACACTACAGGAAATAAAAGCTTAAAACTAACTATGTGACAGACATAGGATATCTACACATAACGGAACAACTATCCACTGTCAACCATACTTGACTCAAAACAGAATTTCCTTGATCCAACAACACATGACAGTCCCCTAAAACCAAAATTACATCATTAATGATTGCAGAAAACAATAGTCTAAAAAAACCTGAATCTATAGATACCTATATACATCTGTACCTACACGTCTGTTCTTCCAAAAATTATTTTAACTAACATGGATTTTGATTTTGATTTTAAACTCAAATTAATTGCAAATCCATAACTTGGTAACTACATGTACTTGAACGCAAGGATCGTTGAGTTGTGACTGCTAAAAAGTATAATAACTTAGACCTTCACCAGAAAAGAGAATATAAATGACCTTAAAAGCAGCTATTTAAAATATTTAATACTAGGGTTACGTTCCCAATGAGACAATCACAGTCAAAATCAAATTCATATCTGATCGAATCATTGATCATTCATGTAGAGGTGCCGATCGTAAGGTGTAACGCAGAAAAAAATAACCTTCACGTTGAACAATATTACCATTTCCCTGCCACCTGGTACAAGCCAATTCACACATGAACGGAAACCTTAGGAATCCTCCTTTCTGTACATTACAGTAACTTTTTGTACCCGGTGGCAACAAACTTTCCACATCAAAAATTGCGTAAAAAACTCACCTGTTTCGCAGCTCTTTTCCCACGAAATAAAACTTTCCAGGAGCAAATTTTCCGAGGATGCTCGTTGGATTGGACTTTTAAACAATTTACACAACATAGACGTTCTCTAAGAATACATTCCACTTGAAACTGGCGTTAAAACTAGCCTTGATCGCTCTAAAAAGAACGGAAACCAACAAGCTACCGATTCTCAAAAGGCAGCCATTTTTCTCTTCTCCTCGGGAGTGTTTTTTTCACGAGAGCCAATGATCGTCCCGGAAACGCGTCACGTGACATATCGCGCGACTCATGCGCAGACATTTTTCGCCAGTGAACGCGATGCGTCTCCGGGACTATCATTGGCTCTCATGAGAAAAGCACTCCCGAGAAAAACAGAAAAATGGCTGCCGTTTGAGAATCGGTAGCTTGTTGGTTTCCGTTCTTTTTAGAGCGATCAAGGCTAGTTTTAACTCCAGTTTCAAGTGGAATGTATTCTTAGAGAACGTATATGTTGCAGCTCCAAATCACATAATATATTAATATTATAGCGTTGAAAGGAAGCGTTATTGCCATGGACTTTTCTTGGTTACACCCCACATGTTTGTTCTTTTCTTAGATGACAAAATTTATTAATATATTATGTGATTTGGAGCTGCAGCTATAAACTGTGACAATCCCATGCATAAGGTCTCATCGGGTTTGACGGCAGTAAAATAATTTTAGTAAAAATTATGTTTAAAGTTTTTATCACAACTTCACATCTTGGTCGGCCTGGACTTCAAACATGCTCTACCATTTTGAACAAGGAACTTGTCAACAACCGTTACCGTTTGTAATATTTGTAATATGATCGTTGGATAGCAATTGATTTCTATTTCTTATCCCTTATGAGTAGATACCCTATGTCTGTCACATAGTGAGTTTTAACCTTTTATTTCCTGTAGTGTATCTTTATTATATATATCACACGACCCCACAAACATGTATTATTGCTTTAATATTGCTTGAAGATAATGCAAAACAGCCTCAGTTGTACTTGCATTATTATTTCTGAATGTTACTTTTAAAGGGCAAACCATTAAAAAGTGCATATAGTTTGCTGGAGTCCAGGAAAATATTCAAAATATTCATTGATTTTAAGTTCCTGAATTGAAGCAGGTAAATCTTGAAGAGTTTACATAACAATATTTGGAATATGCAGCATTTCTATTTGGGAATGTTTAAGTCCACAGAATTTATTTCCTTTATGATGAGAAGTACCGTAAGAGCTGTTAGGTAACGCAGATGGAAATTTGACAGACCTTATCTGTAATTCAGATTATTAGTACAGTTTTGGTCATTAGTGGAACATAATATTTTAATGGGAGATAGTGAGTGACTAACCCATTGACTCCTGGGGGTTCCCCATTGATGAGTAAAATCTTACTGCTGGAAGATAAAATCAATTCTTGATAAAATATTGTTGTTGTCACATTAACCGACTACAATGTGATGAAAGCGTATTATTAGCTGTAGTAATATTTTGTTACAGTAAAATCCTCCCTGCTAGTGAGCTGGATTTCTGAATCAAATTTTGAACTTGGAATATTGTTGTTTTGGCTATTCAGAGGTAACCTAATCTATGTTTATTTCTATAATTTGGGGGAGGCAAAGAATTGGCATTTTGCTTGAAACGACTGTAGCAAATATAATTGCAACTAAAAGGTTTCCTTCAAGTGTACCCAATATGAGGTACTATGACATGTTATGTATGATATTGGCTATTATTGCTACTAAATTCACTTTAAAATTGATTTTTGAACGACTGAAATACATTTCTAAATCTTCAGGAACCTCGTGCATTTCTTTTTTTCCTCCGTCTTGAATGGCAATTTTAACAACTAAATTTTTTAATTTTTTTAAAAATAAAAGTGTTACTTGAAGTACTTGGGCCATGCAGATTTGAGACTACAGTGTTCACATTGACTTCGTCATTGTTACCGTTAATGGTTTCTTGTCCAGCATTGTCAGAAGTGGTCTGTTGGTTATCATGAAACCACACCAGTTTCACGTTGCATATTTAAAATTCCGATCATTCCGGACTCGTTACTCGCAGTTTTCTCCTTAAGTGCATCATTTTCTAGTCTTTTCTAGTGCATCATTAACTCAAAAATCAATAAACGGATTAATAAATTTAACCATAAACTTCACAGTAGCGGATCTAGGAATATTTTAAAGGGGCGGGGGATAGTTTAGGCTCCCATTTTGACCTTGTTTATGTTTTGTATTGATAAAAATGTTCTCATCAGGTACATGTAAATAGTATCTGTTCTAGCAAGAATAAAAATACAATAAAAAGCACAGAAATAGAAAAAAAAAAGGAGCCAAAACGGGGGGTGGCCCACCCTATTCACACCCCTTGTGATTTATAACATCATTGATATTCTTAAAAATTACTGATTTACAACATCGAAATCGTTTTTGTTTTCTACAGAGATATAAAAGCTCTGAAGAAGACAGAAGCGATTTCCTTCATGAATGAAATCCAATATCTAGTAACAATATAAAAGATAGCTTGGCGCCTCTTTTCTCCAGGATGGCTGACAAGGAATACAAGATGAAACAGGAAGTTAAACATTTCAAGTTTCCTCTTGGTCAGGATCAGTTGTCTTTTAAAGTCTTCCTTTATTGCTGAGTTTTATTTTAAATATTTTTAACTTTTAAAAAGGGTCTCATTTGAGCTTGCTCCAGTGTCTCCTCATTTTCCATGCCTACTTGAAAAGGTGACCAGTAGGATTTCACAAGCTACCATAGGAGCGAGGTGATGTTTTTAATCATCATTCCATTTT
>NC_090873.1:19239433-19244433 GCF_036669935.1 Montipora foliosa
AATTTCACAACCGTTTCACAAACAACCAATAGTGAAAAAAACAGTTATATTTTCCATCCAATTAAGGTTAAGGTTACGATATGGACGATAAAAGTAGGTTCTACCAAAACTACGACGCAATTAGACAGGTTGTCATATTGGATACAGAACTCGAAAGAGAAGGAGAGATTTTGGGTTTATCTGATCTGTTTTGTAACACTCAGACAAAAAAGATCAACAAGAAAGGACAACAAATAGATCCCATCATCAAACTCTTATCGACCCAAAAAAATTGCCCATAAAGATTGGACTACAGGCTATAAAGAGAAGTAAAAAAATATTACAAAAGTCGCCGATACATTGATATTAAAACATTTACCAAAAGACGAGGATGTAGAGCATCTTAGATCGACCCTTATATGAAGACCGATATTTGAAAGAAGTTCTTTTATTGGGTGAAGACGAATTACAAAGATTAAAACAAGAAGGACGAGGAAAAGGACAAGATGTCGTAGAGACAATATATCGATCAACAGATGACCAAATAACTGCCGAAAAGACATTTTTAAATTCTGACGATGTGAATTTCCCTTTAGAGAAAGAATTGGATAAATGGAGAGGAATGGATAACGATCATGTGTTGACAGCCTTCAAAGAATACGTGACAATGATCAAGTGGGTGAAAGATTTTTTAAAAACCCCCTTTCATAACAACCTCAAGTTGCAGGATGTATTAAAATATATAAATAAGATAAGAACGAAATATAAAATCGATTTCCTACAAATGGGTCTTATCGGTTTCAAGAATGTTAATCCAGCAACAACTCCCCAATCTCGCACGGTGGGTGTCGGCATGAATAACGACAGAAATTTTGTGGGTGTCGGCACTAATAGCGATAGAAATTCGATTTCTGTGGGACTTCAAGAAAACGTCCAGCTATTCCTGAAAAACCATCTCATTTTTCTGCTTCTTCGTCAAGATATTCAAAGGTATCTTCATGGCACGAGGGTGACGACAGAATGCTAGACGTCCTGTCTGGATTGTGTGGACTTTACTCCGAACCGAATTCGTCAACAAAACGTGTCGCTTATTTTTTGCTCGACCCCACTTTCGTCTCGTATTCCTCACCCACCCTCTGCCCTCCATTACCATCTTTGTTAAGTAAAGTCAATGAATATAACAGAGAACTCGCAAGAAATGGTGGAAGAGAATTTATAGATGAGGACGACCTTAGCATTTTACACCTAAGATCTGGAAATGTTTATGAAAGAAATCGTCTACCTCAACCCAAGCTCCATTTTACAATCCATAAGAGATTTCGATCTCTCAAGTCTTTCACCTCGCTCTCCCCCTAAAAAACCAACAAGAGGCAATCCTTTGATGGAAGAAGTGATGAGGAGTGTTTATTAAGAAGACGACAAGCAATGATAGATGGCAGACAACATGAGAAAAGCATGTGGGGTGATGATGATGAAATGCATGGGTCTGGGGAAACACGATCTTTGGACCAATTGGACTATTATCCGATTCCCGATTTCAATAAGAAGTGGGTGTTGGTCGAATGACATAAGCCGATATAAAAACGCTTGTACATTTCCCCCACCTTACTTTGCTTCCCTTTCCCAAAATGGATTACATCTTGACAGAAGCCGACGAAGAGCTGGTATACACAGGCGACACAAGCGAACCCAAAGAACCGACCCAATCTGATGATGATTTCATCGATGATACAGAACAAAACGATTACAAGAACCCATCACCAAAAGCGTTAGAAGAAATGGAAGAAAAACTGGGAGAAAAAGCAAACGAAAAAACGACTGGAAAAAGGAGAGGAAAACTTCAAACTGGTGAATCGGAAGTCAAGAAGGTATAAAGTTATATATTCTCGACTATTTTTCTCTTCCAGAAAAAAGACTGATTAATTCTACTCATTATAGCCAAAGCCAGCAGCAAAGCCTCGTTCAAAGACAAGTGGGAACAAAGTTACCATACCTCCACCACCAGAACTGGAAGAGGATGACAAAGACGAGGAAGCGGTAAATGCTTTCAGTCTGATAGAACAAACGTGCCCAATTTGCGATTCTAAATTAAACATAGGAAAAACGATCGAGAAGGATAAGTTTTATGTGATGTGTAGTTCGGGAGGATGTAACTTTGGTTGGCAGGATGGTGAAGCCAAGTGGGCTGCGTATTTAATGGCGATAAAATACAATGTTTTATCTCAGTACAAGTATCCCAATCCTCGAGTACCATGTAAAGAACACGACGAATTGGCAATTATAGTACCTTGTACTTCCAAAAACCCAATTTTGACAGACCGATTGATTTACATCTGTGGTGTTAAGAAAGAAAAGGGAAAAAATTGATTTCACTAAATCAGCTGAATTTCCTCAAAATTCTAACAATGTAAAGAATCTGGAAGCATGGTACAAGATTGAAGGTAAAAAACCGGCTAAAGATAACAAAGCAGCAAAGGCCGGTGTGGCATACCACATGCAAGAGGATAAACGAAATTATTTATCCCAAAAAAAGAATAAGGAAAGTAATTTCTGAAGTGGATGAGACGCTGTCATGAAAGATTTTTGTTACAAAATTAAAATAGTTTTAATGAGGAACGTGAGATTTTCGGAAAAAATGATTTTTTTAAAAAGAGGATAAGATGATGATACAAGAAACGTTTTAGCAAGGAACGTAAGATTTTCGGAGAAATGAATTTTCGAAAAGAGGATAAGATGATGATGTAAGAAGGTATTAAAATATATATAATTTAATAAAATGATTTTTAAATAAAAGATGAATGTTGTAAAACCAAAATGTATGTGGACGACACAATGAACCACAGCAAACTCTTCCTCCTTCCCCTAAAAAAAAAACAATTATATATTTGGACGACACAATGAGCCACAATTTCAAAAACGGGAAATTGAATATTTAAATTGTCAATTTTTCTGAGAAAAAGACGTGCTATTTTAGATGAATGTGACCCTGACGACTCGTAACCATAGTTTTCCAAAAAATTTCAATTTCAATTTAAAATCATTGGTGTAATATAAAATAGAGAAAATTTAGTTGTCATTACTCCAAAATGTTCCTTTTTAAGAAAACAACTAAACTAACATGAGGTAAGTGTATAAATTCTCTTTTGATACTTTTTTTTTTCTTTCAGTGTTTCCAAAACATTTAAACCCGAGTTTTCCTTTGTCAACAAACTCAAATGTGACCAAGGTGGAAGGGGAAAAGTTTCTCAAAAATCGAAATCAAAACGGGAACACCAATTTTGAGAATCATGAGAAAATGCTAAAAGATCCTTCCCCAGAACTTATGAAGTTTGATACACCGAGTACATCAGCTTCTTCATATATTAAGATCCCTGTAGTATGGGGTAATCAATTCCCCAACCCATCTCGTTGTATTATCGCAGTTTACGCTGTATGCGAGGAAATTTCTTATTTCTCCTTGGTAAAACGTTTAAGCGGTGTCAGACTACTATTGGAATCTCTGTGGTCAGATGGGATTGTCATGAAGCAAGAAACGTCTTCTTTTGTGGAACAATTTCTACAAAAGTGTGATCAACTTCAAATCTCTAGACATCCAAAAGAAGAAGAAAAGGAAATAATACAGACTTTTACTACGGATGGTAGAATCAAAGAGATTCGAACTCAAACCGACGTGCCATGGTTACATGTCATCTTTCCCACAAACAAATTCATCGCAATCACAGGTTTGCATCCACCACCAGATCTTCCCTTCAGGGTTTTCGAGTATCTTTCTGATTATAAGATCATCGAGTGTTTTGAAAAAATTGAGGATTTCGACAACTACTTTATTTTCAAACTACTTTATTTTCAAATCTCCTAATATTTCAAGGATCAAAAAAAAAAATAGGAAGTTACAATGGAATTAGACGTGAACTACAAGATCTGCAGATTTCAAACAAATATCATTATTCTTCAGTATATGTTTGTTGTACAAACGACAACTGTTCATGCTTCGATGAAGAAAGAGCAATCACAGAAACAGGGTACCTTCCCTACGCAGCAAAGCAGAGTATACATTTCCTCTGTGATAGTTGTGGTCTGTTTAAACAATTCTATTTCTAGAAACCGGTATCCAAAAAATCACAAAACGCCTCTCTTGTAGGTACATTATAAAACTGGAGTACGTTGAAATCCAAAAAATGTTTAAAACAACAAAATAATTCATCTTTGTTTTCGTATTCAAAATTACACATATCAATAAAATCAGATGGAAAAAATGTAAGACGAATCTGTACATATCATCAACAAAACGCTTTGAATTAGAAAAATAATACACTGTCAAAACAGCTTCTGACTCCTCCATTGCAAGCCGGTATTCTGAAAATTTTAATGATGTCAAACTTTGCACGTAGGGAGGTTGTTCCTTATTGTCCTTGAATCTCTCAAACAAATTCTTCGCTACATCCTTGACTTCTTCATTATCGAAGTAGAAAACCAACACCCGATACATGATTCTTGACCACAGCAAAGAAGAAACGAAAGTTTGAAAAGTTCAGCGAGATATCTGACAGCGACAACGAAGATCAACAATCTTCACGAGAAGTGGAGGCAAAGACTTCAGAAGAGGTAAAAGAAAAATCCTTATATGATATTCATTTTTTCCCCCACCACAAGAAACTTTACAGCTTCCCTCATTTGACAACTCGTCATTGATAAGATTCGATTTCAGCAATAGAGACTATTTCTTTCAATGGAGGATCAGAAAGAGAAAACAAAGCTTCATAAGACTGTCCTTGGCATTTTTGGAAGGATTGCTTGGTTCAATTATTTCGACTTCTGTTTTTGTTTTTGTTTTTTTTTTTTTTAAAGAATCAATAATGGAGAAAATATTTTTTGTAACTACCAACCGTCATCAGTTTATTTTATTTGCATATGTGCGTTTTGATTCGCACTTCCGGTCACATGATAGTCATGTGACCGGAGAGCACATGGCAGAGCTAGGCGCCATTTTTTGTTGTTGTTTTTTCTGCAAGAGCAAGCAG
>NC_090873.1:19246933-19254433 GCF_036669935.1 Montipora foliosa
AAATTAGATTAAAGAGTTGTGTATATAAATCAAGGATTATAAGCCTATATGTTACTTCGAGTGATTCATTAAAGAGAGAAAAAAATCGCGACTCATTCTAGTGCTTTAGAAATGATTTTAGCGGAAAATTTAAGCTTGTGCGACGACGAAGATATATCTCCCGAAAGATGTCCTCTTCACACGATGTGGAAATGACGAAACCCTTAAAGATACGTTCTCCAGGCGTGTATTATTTCATAGAAGGCACCATTGCGGGTAAAACGACTTTATTAGCTAAAATTCTACTTCATAGACACAATATATTACACACCGCCATTAAAAACGAAAATGGTGAATGGAAACAAGACACTTCCTCGGACAATATTCATTATTTTAAGGGATCCGCGTGGCAATCACGACCTTTCAACACTCTAGAAAAAGAAGCCGGTGTGAAATTTTACTCTACTTTCCCTACTTAACAACAAATCGAAGAACTGGTACAAAATAATAAAAAACAAACAACAACCATATTAATATTTGATTATTGGATGAATCAGATCTACAAGAGCGACGATTTGATACATGTTTTGACCAAAATGGTACATCTTTTAAATCTATCAGTATTCATCACACAACAAGAGCTCTACCCTCGTTCGATAAATGCCACTGCATTACGATCTCAAGCGTCGGGATTTTTTTCCTTTCATTTTCCGGCAGAACACAACGCACTGCATCAATGGTTCCATAAACTTCTTACAGAAAAACAAGATGTGAACGTTTTACTAGAATACTATAAATCGAAGATAGCCAGCCGAGGTGGTTACGTATTCATATATCTACACCCGGAAGAGTCCATACAAGATCGTTTTTGGTCGTACGTAACACCAGAGGAAGGGTTAACAGAACGTTTTAATCCCTAAATGGAAATCAGTTATGGACAATAACGATTTTAAAACAAAAGAACAGTCACGTCACCGTTTTCCGACCATTTCAGAAAGACTATCGGGAATAAAGGGTGATGATGTACATAAATTAGTTTATTATTTTCATGACGATATTACTGGTCGAATCGTACGTAAAGAGCGTGTATTTCCCAACAGAGAGGCATTTGTGAAGTGATTTTAAAAGCGAATATTCGACACCAAATCAGATATTTGACGAGTATTTACCAGAAATAAACGACTTCATTTATAACGACAAGCCATTACCAAACGAAAAACTATCTCATGTGGCATTGGCCTTATTATTTTACAATTACGGAAAACGCCAGGTATTGATAAAAGCCAGAAAGAAAGTGCGGCATTTAAAGCTTTTTCACTGTATCAGAACAAGTGGCCGAATCGAGGATCGGCTCTGTTAAAGAGTAAACCTCTGGCAAGAGCAGTGGGCAAATATCTCTTGGCAAAAGTGGGACAGTTTAAACCCGATTTTACTAATGACGAGTAACTCTCGTGGTAAGAAAGCATGGTTGATTACGGAAGACGATTTCGAACGAATATCGCGGCTATCTAAACATCTGCGCCAAGAAAGACAACTCGTGAAAACATAAATGAAACTAGTGTCGACCAAATCAAGACGCCGGAATTGAGTGTGGATGATATTTCTAGCATAAAACTACATGTGACTGGTCAATCTCAAGCATTTTATGCTTTCAATCTATATCGAGTGATATTAAAACTTGAAGAGGATAACCGCTCAATGGAATTCCATTTCCAAACGGAATCACGAGAGAATTACTGATACGTTTAAAAAGACGTATTTTAAAACAATACGGTGACAGAATAGCCATAGCTGCTTTTCCTAGTTATAAACGAGATGACATGACACGTCAAACCGCTTCTAGTGTCATAAGACAATCCACAGTTCAACCGGGTTATAAATTGATCTATACTACTAAGCCCCTCATTGGTTTTCCCACACAAGAAACCACAAGCATTGTCGAAGAACAAAAACATTCTACCAATATGGATGACCTTCGCACATCTGTTTTAAATAACATGAAAAAATATAGTTCCACGGTTTCAAAAGAATCTGTAGATAGATATCTTGATTTTTTAAGTAAGATGTACGATCCTAAGAGTTTCTACACCGATTAAACCCGAGATAGCTGATGATTATTTGATGCCGGTATTTGTTAACGAACCATATCAAAAAGGAAGTGGTATTGAAACAAAAACGCGTAGTAAACACACGTTTACCAAACACAGACCATATTTTACCAAAACATGGAAGATGATTGCTAGTAAATGATTATATTGTAATGTTTGAAAGAGAGAGTTACTCATTAAAATTCATTTTATCGGTACAAGCAAAATATCATGTCTTTTGAACATCCATAAAAACACTACCATTTTGATATTAAAACTAACTGATCAAAAGAGAGGAATCGTAAACTTTTGTTTCTTCATTGCAATCAAATCTTCTTTTTATTTCAATTCCTGTTACGAGATGACCAATTCCATGCGGTTTGATGTTTGTGATGCAGATCTTGTTCTCGTCAATCCAGCCAATGACACGATGGACCAGTCAAGAAAATGAAGACGCAGCGTGAGTAATTTATTTTTCTTGAATATACGTTTTTTCTATAAAAGATTATTTACATAAATAATAATTTTCCCTATTAGGTATCATCAATGGTGAAAATGATGACGATGATGAGATACTGACTCCAATTAAGAGAAAGAAGGGAAAAATCCCATTGAAACCCAGATCTCCATTCGTGGATGATGAAGCTGAGGTAGATGGTGGATGGTGATGATGATGGAGAAGAAGAAAAAGAAATGGCTGAATATTACGAGGAAGAAGAAACTGGTGACGACAATAGTAATAATCATAGTTGTGGAATTGATGATGATGTAAAACCGAGTGTGTCTGGATCGACCACCAATGAAAAAAAAAGAAAAAGGAATGCGGCTGCATAAGCTTCTACCAGCGCTGCTACTGCGGATACGAACCAAAATTAAAGAAGTTCCCTGTCCTCTTTGTAGTACTGCCTTATCTACTTCTTTACGTGAGGACGAAAAAAATCTTTATGTGTGGTGTTCCGGCAAATGGAAATTGCCGTGGTGTAACACGACCGGTGAATATTGGTCGATGTTAGCCAAAATAGCCGTCCATGTATTAGATCGTTTTAAACCGTGTAAAAATGGAAGAATACCCAAGTGTGAACACGGTGTTGAAGCGAGTTTGGTGGAATATAAATATAAACACATAAAAAACACTGAAAAAAGAGCACATGACCCTTATGCCACAAAGCATATGTTGTTACACGGCCATTTGTTTTTTTGAATGCGGAATTTCGTGTTAATCATTGAATGCGGAATTTCGTGTTAATCATCTCTCATCTGTCTCTGAAACAGATTTTCAACAACTCTGGATCAAAGTGCAGTGCAAGAAACTTAAATCTTTTCTACTGTGTACTGTATATAGACCTCCAAGTACTCCATTGAGTTTTCTTGAAGATCTTACGAAATCCGTTGTGGATGCTTCGCTTCTGGGCCTAAACATAATAATTAACGGGGATTTGAATGTGAACATCCTAGGCAATTGTCCGGATAATCGCGCCTTAGCCGACTTCTGCGCCACTTCCAATCTTACTCAGCTTGTTAAAGTACCTACAAGGATCACTGAGTCCTCACAGACTTTAATAGACGTTGCGTTGACAACAAACGTATAATTACCGATACTTGTGAGATTAAATCATCGAGGATCAGTGATCATAGCCTCGTTTCCCTAACACTTAAGCTGAAGGCGCCAAAACCACGTTTTTTATTTGTTACTATTGGAAGCTACAAGAATTATAATTCGACCAAATTCGCCGAGGACTTGACAAATGCTCCTTTCCACGTGGCCAGTATCTTTGACGATTTCGATGACCGAGTCGATACCTTCAATTCCCTTTTCTTGGAAATCTTGAACGATCATGCTCCAATTAAGCGAATTAAACTTGAAATAAAATCTGGACCGAATCCGTTCATTACCCCAGAGATTCGTCAGCTTATGAAAACTCGCGACACCTGGGACAAAAGAGCAATCAAGACAAAGGACAAGCTTCATTGGAATGCATATCGGTTCTTTCGACAGGAGGTAAAGCGTGAAATTCGGATAGCTGAAAAAGAACATATCCGCACCGAGCTCCTGAACAGCAACGGAAACTCAAACTCCATCTGGAAAGTTTTAAACCGTTGTCTCCCAAGGAAGGGTCCACTTTTTACTACGACAGAAAACCCTGAACTTCAAGCTAATAGGTTTAATAAATTTTATACATCCGTTGGTGAGATCGCAGCTGCTAAGGCAAAGGCACTCGCAGAAAGACATTGTTTACATACTCAAAACCTCGAACCTTTTCCTTGCCCTGAAGGCAACAACGAAGTGGACTATGAGCGCGTTGAGTTCAATTTCCGACCGGTTGAGGAAGGGGACGTTGCAAAAATTGTCAACAGTCTTCCGTCAAACAAAGCATCAGGATATGACAAAGTTACAGCTAAAGTCCTAAAGGATAGTTTACCCGCTACTCTTCCGACATTAACTAACCTTATAAATAATTCTTTTTCCTCAAATACGTTCGCACAGGCCTGGAAATCTGCTGAGGTTATTTCTATCCCCAAGTCTGACAATTATAAAGACCCTGCTAATACTCGCCCTATTTCTCTGTTGCCTATTATGTCCAAGGTTTGCGAAAGGTCAGCTCATTCGCAGTTTGTTGATTTCCTGGACTCGAATGACATAATATCTTGCTGGCAAAGTGGAAACAGGAAGCACTTTTCCACCGAGACAACCATGCTCTACTATACAAACGAGCTCCTAAAGAACATGGATGGCAAGAAGATCTCTATCATAGTTCTCTTGGACATGTCAAAGGCTTTTGATAGCATTCGGCATGACCTGTTGTTATTAAAACTTCACAAAGCGGGCTTGTCAGATGGTGCACTAGCTTGGTTTAAGAGCTACCTATCCCAAAGAAATCAAGTAGTTAGAATCGAGAATGCCCTTTCTAAACCTCTTCCTTTGTCAGTTGGTGTTACCCAGGGTTCGATACTAGGACCAGTGCTTTTCACACTCTATATAAACGATCTCATAACGGTGCCGAAACAGTGTCAAGTGTTGGGTTATGTGGATGATACTAAGATTTTCCTTGCAGTTCCCCCGAGTCATCTCTCTGATGCAGTGTCAGCTGTAAACAAGGATCTCGCCGACATTACAAGATGGTGATGCATAAATTCGCTACTCATAAACCCGGACAAGACGAAACTCCTTTTTGTCGGCGTCCCACAATTGTTAAGAAGTCTTCCACCTTTGCCGCCTGTTATGCTTTTAGGAGAGGAGATTAAACCAGTGGCATTTACGAGAGATCTTGGAGTAACGATCGACTCATATCTCGATTATAACAAACACATCACTGAGTTAGCTTCTAGCTGTGTCTTTAGGTTAAGCCGCATAAATAGAATCAAGCACCTACTTGACCGGAAGATTTCATTAATTAACGCTTTTGCATTCACTTAGTTGTTCTACTGTTCCACTGTATGGAGTAATGCTTCCAAGCAGACCTTGAACAAGCTCCAGTCAGTCCAGAACTTTGCTTGTAGAATTATCTTAGGCCTCAGAAAATATGACCATATTACAGGAGGCTTAAAGTCTTTAAAGTGGCTCAGTGTTAAAGACAAACTCCTCTTAAACATTTGTACTATGGTTTTTAAATGTTTAAACAACCAAGCGCCAACCTATCTTTGTAATAAATTCGTCAGACGTTCTTCTGTTCATAATAGGAATACTAGACGTAATTCCGATTTAAACTTACCCAAATGTAGATTAGCCACCGGCCAAAGATCATTCGCTTTCCGAGCGGCAAAACTGTATAATGAATTGCCATCTACCATTAAACAGGCCAATCATGTAAATTCATTCAAAAAGCGTTTGTATCATCATCTTTGTACATAGTTTACCAAATAGTCTATTGCGTGTATATAGATTACTAAATTTTATCACTATTTAGCCATTTATCTTTTTTTAATCAGTTTGCCTTAATTAATCTCTTATCCTTTTATAGATTTTATGTCTTTCTACCTTTTATTTGTATTATGACAGAATAGCCCTGTATAAGGGAGCCGTAATAAAGTATGTATGTATGTATGTGTGTAAAACAAAAAGACTGACCGTCCACTTTTTTTTGTGTCTAGTGTGTCACATGCCATTGAACGATCAGTACATAGTGACGCTGACTTTAAACAATAAAAGGATATGTGGTACCATTTTAAATTGGTCGTCTAGTGACGAAGATGAGGATTACAATCCATTGAAAATGTGTTGTTATCGTTGAATTTTTCAGCCATATATAGACGTTTAAATCATCAAAAATGCTTACAGTTTGCTCCTCTGGATTTTTGTTTGTGGTGTGGGACGTAAAGCGATTCATCCTTGCACTGGTTTTTGTGGAGTAATGGCACTTTTGATTGCTGTGTCTTACGAAGAGGGCAATAGATTGTGTATGTCTCGTTTTTTTCGTTCGAAAAAGAAAAGTTTATATTACGCCGAAATAAATGATTTCACGTCAACAAGTAAAGATACCGTTTTTATCTCTTAGAAACCATGCTTTTCCCATTTCTATGATAGAATTGCTCTTAATTTTTAAAAGCAGTTCTTTGTTTTCCGATTATTATCTGACTATACTATCGTATGATAATAATCATCAAATAACAACCTCCGAAGTCGACTTACAGCTTGATAAAAAACCGACTTTTTTACTCGTCGTAAACGGTCATTATGCTTATATTTTCAATCAACGACGTTATTGCTTTATTTTAAGCTTGTGAATTGTGATTTTTTTCATACGATTGTAGAAAGACGTGTCTGGCGAATAACACATGATTTCACGATAATTTTAAAATGTGTTAATTGTAATTGTTTTTGTTATAAAACTGATTTTAATATTTCTGGTTTTTTTTTTTTTTTGGTTTTCGAAAGATTTCCAAAAAATGTGACTTTTGTCGAAATGATACTAATAATCATTTAATAATACATAATTGTGTGACTTACGAATCACACGTCAAATTATGTTACGATTGTCACACCTTACACATAGAAACGGTCAATTCTAAATATTTTAATGGAGGTAGAGATGGTGAGTGTGTGTTGTGTGGCGCTTCACTCAAAAATGAAACGTACCAACAACGACCCTTTCGCAGATGTCCTCTACATTCCAATTGTAGCTTGATGATTTGTTCTCAGTGTCTAGAAAACAATTGGCAGCATGTAGATGTGTTAATAAACACGAATCTTTTTAATAGCGATCGTGTACAACTTGTGGTGTGATTCTTTTTAGATCATGACATTATGTGGTCTTTGCGATACAGCAGATGCATAAAACTACCTCCACCTCAATTCTGTAGCGCGGTGAATCCTAGCAAGACTAAACGCGGATGTGTTGGTTTTTGTAGTATGGTGTGCCTATTGATGGCCATCAAATTTCTAAACGATGATAAGCATTGCTCTTCGAAATGGTTGCGAGCAAAAAAGAACAGAAAA
>NC_090873.1:19264433-19271933 GCF_036669935.1 Montipora foliosa
CGTCTTTTGTTGTCTATTGTCTTGCGCATCATCCAGTCGATGACTATTAAGAATAACATGGGTGACAGGACGCAACCTTGGCGCACCCTGCTCCTGACACTGAACCAATCAATCCGTTAGCTTCTTTTTACGGATACAACTGCAAGCCAGTCTGTTGGAAAACGGGTGTCAGTTTTCAATATTCCTCCTGTGATGTTATCTATTCCCGGTGCCCTGTTGTTCTTCAGACTCTTGAACGCTTTTAGAATCTCATTTTTTGTTGGTGGAGAACAATCGATATCCAGTTTATCTCCTAAGAGCTGAGATATACAAGCCCGCTCTGCTGGATATGGTCTGTTAAGGACCTCCCTAAAGTACTCTGTCCATCTTTGTAGCTGTTTATCCTCGATTGTGATTCTCTTCCCATCCTTATCTTTCACTGCACCGCATTCTCCCTGGAATTTTCCAGAGAGGTCCCTTGTTATTCTGTACAACTCACTTTGCTCCCCCCTTATCGCAGCTTGTTCGGCTTGGGGGGATAAGTTCTCATAGTGCATTCTGTTTTCCTTCCGTAAATTTTTCCTAACCTATCTATTAGCCAATGAGTACTCTGCTGATAGTTTCTCAATTAGTCTCTGTGATCTTGCAGACCCTTTGTTTTCGTTGATCTCTCTATGCGTGTCGAGTAGGGACCAAGTCTCGGCACTTATCCAGTTCTTATCTCTTTTCCTTTTCTTCCCTAGCACACATTCGCATGCATGGAAGTAGCTCTCCTTTCCTATCCTCCATGCTGATTTTGCATCCCTTTCTGCCTCCTCATCGATGTTACTTAATTAGAGCCTCATACCTATTTTTACAGCTATAGAGAAATTCTTGCTGACATCTGGGTTTCTCAACCTAGCAATGTTGTACCTTTGCCCCTTCTCTTCCATCTTGATGGGATTTCTTCTTAGCTGTAGTTTGACAGTTGCTAGAAGAAGGTGGTGGTCGCTTCCAACGTCGGCGCCCCTCTTTACGGTGACGTTGTGAAGACAGTGCTTCCAGCTACCTTTTATCAAGACATGGTATATTTGGTTCTTGACGTTCCCATCTGGGGAGATCCATGTTAACTTATGGATCTCTTTGTGTTCAAAGATGGTACCCCCAATCACAAGATCATTTAAACCACAGATATCAGCCAGTCTCTGTTCTCGTTCCTCTCACCACATCCATTTTTTCCCATGATCTTTCCCCTTTCTTCATTGGAACGTCCTACTTTGGCGTTCAGATCTCCAATCACTAGCAGAACACCGTGTGAGGGCACATTATCTAGTGCTTTTGCAGCTGTTGATAAAATGTGTCATTTGTCTCCTCCTCAGCATAGTTGGCTGGGGCGTAGCATTATATAACAGATAGCTTTGTGTACCTGGATTTAAATCTTGCTACCATCAGTCTCTCGCTTATTGGTGTCCATTCTATCATGCTCTTCTGTGCCTCTTTTGACATCATAATCGCTACTCCTTCTCTATGGTCGTTATCATTCCTCCCTGAATATAAAATTGTGTTGCCCAGTGATGTTGTCACACAGCCATTGCCAGTCCATCTACACTCGCTAATGCCTAAAAAATGAATGCGGTAAAGAAACATTTCCCGTTCCACCTGTCCGGTCTTGCCTGTTTGAAACATAGTTCTAACATTCCAAATGTCAATATAGAATTTACTTTCCAGCCTTTCCTTTATTTAGGAAAGTGACAACCCGGGAATTTGAGAAGTCGCTTAAATCGCATTCAATAAGGCCAATAACCACGCAAAAACCGAGAAAGTCACCACGACAATTAAGTACAGCTTTTTTATTGAGAACTTTTGGGGGTAATCTTTTTCAGTTTGTTATCGTGATTCCCATACAAATCCTTATAATTTTTTACCCTGGGTCGCCTGTGGTTCTCCTAGCCTATGCACATTCGTCATTGAACGTTTACATAGTTCGGGATTTAGCGTTCTATGGTTCTAATCTAAGTGAATATTCATTCTCCACATATAACTGAAACGAAGAGGGTGCATATTAATGCAGCGGAAATCCATTAGATTCATTGCTATCGGGACAGTTGTTCCCTCTTAAAGGTATATTTGTTAGGAGAGAAAAAAAATATATATATATATACATTTTTTTTATTTAGCGCGTTTTTGTGTCTTTTTAACAGAATTTTAGTGTACAATAGTTAAAATGTTACCATTGTTATTATTATTGTTATTGTCATTGTTATTATTGTTGTTGTTGTTGTAGCTATTTTTTGTTATCATTATTAACTTCTTACTAACCGAACGCGAGGGCCGTACTGGGGAATATTGGCCCGAGGTCGTGGCAGTACGCCGCGAGGTCCGTACAAAAACGACCGAGGGCCAATATTCCCCAGTACGGCTCGAGCTAACCCGGTTAGTAAGTAGTTTATTATATGGCTTTTTAATTACCTTTTGCTTTGTTTTTGCAAGCCCGTAATCGGCCAGTGGGCATTACGGGAGAATAATGCCCTACAATTCAGTCACAATTAGCCAATCAGAGCGCGCGTTATATCGGCTACAAACACAAGCCATATAATAATATTATTTATCTTCCCCTTTCGTCTTATTACTGTAATTTCAGAAAGTATTAGCCTTAAACAGTTTCAGTTATTCGTTGTAACATATTTTAGCCATGTGAAAGCCCTTTTTAGCAAGTATCTGATTGTAAACTTAAGGAAGTTCACGCTGATTGTTTGTGAGCAACGTTACTGCGCAGGTAACGCGACTGTAATATGTCACGCATTACCTCGAGCATTGGTGAAGTTGAGTGAGGTTTTAAAACCTTTGCAGAAACCGTGGACGATAAGTCTTGCACAGCGTTGGATCAGAGAAGATCGTGATCAGTCAAATTTGATTAAAAATATTTAAGAAAGTCAAGTAGACTACTGCACGATTGCCGTTCGCCTTGTTTTATCAGTCGTGAACTACCGGTAGTCTACTTGACTTTCATAAATATTATTCAAGCATTAGTTAAAATAACATGGCGACAAAAACGCCGGGGGAAAAATTCCAGGCCGGCAAAAGAATGGCACATTTATTTCCGAATCATCATGAAACGTTAAAGAGAAGTGAGCGGGAGGATGGAAAAACTCTGGAAGAGGTAGCTGCTGATCGAGTAGTGGCTGAAAGTTTGGAAAACTCGAAGATGAACCGTTGCGTAAATTTAATGGGGCTGTTTTTTTAAATGTTTTTATTATCCCACGAACTTAAGTTCAAAATGAATGAATGTTTTTGAAGTTCTTTTCCTTTACTTTCGTGAAAATAGAGCAGTATTTTCGTCCTCGTTCGCTTGAATAGTGCGGACCTGCGTGGAAACAACCAGCGATTAAATTTTACAAAAAAACACACTCCAGAAGACAAGCATGGCGGCAATGGATACATATTATACAAAACACTAACCAAATGAAGATGACGACTGCTTAAAACCGGGTGTCTCGAAAACTAAGACCTAAGACCTAAGACGTAAGACCTAAGACCTAGAAAACTAAGACCTAGAAAACAAAGACCTGGAAAACTAAGACCTAGAAAACTAAGACCTAGAAAACTAAGACCTAGAAAACTAAGACCTAGTTTCTAGGGGGAGTTTCTAGGTCTTAGTTTTCCAGGTCTTAGTTTTCTAGGTCTTAGGTCTTAGTTTTCTAGACACCCGGTAAAAACCCCGGGGGGGGGGGGACTCCCATATGAAACAGACGGGGATGCTCGTCGTAAATTTTGAATTTAACCCCTAAAGGAGACCAATCTAGGCGTGGCTTAAGCAAATTTTGACCCCTAAAAGAGACCGTTTAAAAACACAAAAATACGACACGCAATGAGTTTTAATGAAAAAAAGGCATAATCATCGAATGCTTTTATCTAAAAAGAAAATTTAAAAGGAAATTTGACTTCTGTTTCTCTTCGCGTAATTCTGTGTTACTTCGCGGAACCATAAACGAGACCTTGGTGGCATAAAATATTGGCGCTTTGCCCGGAACACCCTAAGCGAGACGACGAGCATCCCCGTCTGTTTCATATGGGAGTCCCCCCCCCGGGGTAAAAACCTTTCATCCCTTTAACGATCGATACTCTCTTGGGTTCCAGTCCTTCCCCGACAGGTCACGCAAAAACGTGACAATCTAAAATTTGCAAGAGCTTTGCAAAATCACATCGATTTTACTCGTTTAGATCATGGGTGACCCCTATTTTTTTAATCATGAATCACTTACTTTACTTACTATCTACAAAATATGATGAAATGAAAAAACTCCCACCGTAAGAAGTTATCTTTTTTTAACATTTTCTTTCCTCGTGCCATCGAATTTACGGTAGTGGTTGCAACCGTATAGAGCTTACGAAAACGCTCGTCGAGGATGAACTCTACTGTTTACGACATCCCTAGCGGCATGAAATTATCTAAAAATCCCACTCCTTAAAACCTATGCACGGAAACCTTCACTCTAACCGTTTATTTTTATGATTTTCGATGGATGAGCAGATCAGGCTACATCTCGCTATTCCATTTGGTTATGACAGATTTATCGAAATTAAGGCATTTTTCTACTGCCATTTTCTCTGAAACAAAGTCGGTGACCCCCAATTTTTTTTCATTTTTGGCGTAAGTACTTTATGACCTAACCCTAGGCAAGAAATGAAGAAAATATCACCGTAGGAAGATTTTGGCGCGAACATCCTTAATAGAAACACGTGACAAAGTAATCTTGCGTGACAAAAAGCGTGTGGCAAAGTAAGGCCATGGAACTGGCACTAGTGACTGCAGTCAAACGAGAGCGCGAGTCAAATACGAAGTTTTCCTTCTGGTGAGTATGTTGCCGCTATTAGTATTTATTTGATGAATCAGAGCTGAAAACTTTCCAAATGAAGTACAGTCCTAGTGAACACTACTACGGTAAAATGAGATACAAATCCCTAGTTGTATTTTTTCTCCCAAACATGTGTTTGGTGAAAACTGCTTTACTTGGGGCAGCAAACATTTGCACAGGGGAAAATGCTTTGCTGTTTGCCAAACTTGAACTCCTCTAAAATGAGATGAACTAGTTTTCATACAGTTCTTAAGCTTTCGTGTTAGTAAAATTGAATTAACGTTTGCTTAACTTTGGACTTGAAGTTAACCTGAATGTTAAATTATTTAAGCTACATGTCGTTTACCAGTGGCAAGTTCATGTGCATGTGTTAAAAAAACGGGAGAAGAAAATAAATTCGTTCTTGATTCGTTTTTTAAAGACCGAGGTTTTTATTTAGTGTCTTTGGGTTACTTACATTTACACCACTATATGTTACTAAGTAATTGATATAAGCTTGTCTCCAGTTGGCGCTTAATTCAGTTTCTTATATCTCACCGTGTGTTTTAAGCACATTGCAAAATGATTAGGGGTTACTTTACAGCCTGGGCCTTTTTTGGATGTGCCTTCAGAAATAAAACTAGTAACGACTTTGGTCGTCATTGTAACACTTGACTAGAACTGCGGGTAATTCTGGTCCCAGCTGAAAAACAGGTGTTTTCCCTTCCCTTTTCTCCCTTAAATGTTGCATAAAGAGGTTGGTTAAATTCATTCATCTCATCCAGAATCAACATTGAAGGAAGAAAAGAGAACATTTGCCATTCACTGTAAGAAAGCAGGGTTGTTGGTACAGTGGTGTGAACACTATTCTTCCAGCAGTCTCTCATGGGTTCAATTCCTTGCCTTGATCAGCATCATGTGGGGATGGAATTCATTGTCTTTTATAGGCCCTTTACTCTGCTTTGCAAGGTTCTTCCAAGGGTACTAAGTTTTTCTTCTCTTCAGGGCTTGAAATAATTTCCGGAGAGTCTCTGGACATGATGACTGGCCAAATTCATTTTAGCTTGGTCAAGTATTGTTTTTGACCGGTCAAATTTATAAGATAACTAATTTTTAAAACAGGACCCATCAACCAAAATATTATATGCTTCCCAATAGGTTGTTGCTCAGAGCTCATAGCACTTCAAAGCATTGAATGTCAACAATAAGAATAAATTACAGCGGCGAAATGAAAAGGAGTTTGTTCGTTTACAATAATAATTACTAATTGGTACACTGATCTGTAAGACTAACCAGTAACACCTGAAGGGTCATTATCATCATACACATTAAATTTGTCCGGCGCCTCTAAATCTGGTGATTTTGGGTGTAAGTGTACTATTACGGTGTGAGACGTAGTTGTCAGCAATCCATGTTACTCCCCATTAATCACTCACTGAAAAACTATGTCCCCATTAATTTAACCCTTTGACGTCCAAACCAGCCGAAACTGGTCGAAACTGGCCAGACTTAGTATTTTACTCTGTCGAACGCCAGACGATTTTACTCGTCAGTGGGGAACCCCTGGGAGTCAATGGGTTAAATAACACTTAGAAACCAGGCATTTTAAGTCTGGTGTGTGTGTGACTTTCTTCGGGAATATTGTTTATTTGCGCCCTTGTAGTGTCATTTGCGGCCTGAGCGCAAAGCACAAAGGGCTCGGGCCGCAAATGACACTACAGGGGCGCAAATAAACAATATTCCCGAAAAAAGTCATGTCATTATCATTATTATCAATAAACAAGGCCAAAATGATATCAAGAATGCGAGTTTTAATGATACAAGCTAAGTGAATTACAAATTCAAAGTCACTTCAAATCATCATGTAAGTGTTGATTGACGATTCGACGACTGAAAAAACTGCAGTTCAAAACTGGAGTTTCGCAAATGAATGGTTTTCCCGTGTCAACACTAGGCTTACTCTAATTGGTTAAAATCCATCGGATGATGAAGCAAGAACCAATCAGCTGTAGGGCTGATAATGCATTAGCAGCCCGCTGTCAGTCTTTTGCGGTCCGCTGAGCGTGTATTTTGAAGAGGCCGATTTTCTATTTGGCTGCGTACTGTAAAGTGATAATAATGTGGCATTCACCTTTAAATGATATGGAAATACTTGGAACAGAGCATTTTTTCCCAAAGGATTTGAATTGGGTGCAACATTGAGTTAGCTGGATCGTTCTATTATCTGTTTTGACAATTATGCAAACTTAAACAATGTTTCTAGTTGCATTTCACCTAGGATTTCAGATCATTTAGAACTGCAATACAAAGCCTTAGCGACTCGCTACATACTGATACCAACTGAATTGACTGATCAGCATAGAAATTTTAATTTATTTCATTTTCAATACAATCAAATGTGACCAGTCAACATGACCAGTGAGACGAAAGGTTGACCAGTCAACTCCCAAATCAGTCCTGACATTGTCCATTGACTGGCTGTTACTTTGAGCCCTGCTGTTAAAAAACTATTAGGGAGCCTTGAATAATATTTATTCCTTAATCACTCCAATAAAAGACTAAATCTCGAAACCTCAGCTTTCAAATGTACAGAGCATGGTGCCCATTACCTCTATCAGCCCCTTTGATACCAGATTTTTGTGTTTCACACAGCTACCTACCCATCACTTATTATAGTTTCTTCAGAAACCAAACCTGTCAGGCATTT
>NC_090873.1:19276933-19284433 GCF_036669935.1 Montipora foliosa
TGCAACCACACTTTTGACTTTAAGAAAAATGTTTCGGTTGTTTCAAACATCGTCATCAGTCATAGACTAGTGAGTGTATAAACATTAAACGGTTTACAAGATAATCTGAATAATACAGTATACATGTAAATGACTTAATAATCAAGACAATGATTCTTTGTAGATTAAATGTTTGTTACAAAGAGATAAAATTTAAGCATCTGTTGCCAAGATGCAACGTTTTATCGTTTTAAGTTTTCAAGGCAATGCCTCAAAGTAATCAAGTAAGGGGCTTTAACGTTCTTTAAAGGGGATACCTTTAACATTCTATAAAGGCCACACTTAAGAAATTCCTTACAAGCAGGGCCTTTAGCTTTCGGTAAAAACCACGCTTTTAATATTCCTCAAAAGCATTGATGTTTGATGTTCCTTAATAAAATCACCGGGCCTTAATCTTAAAATTAATCTTTAAAGGTTATGCTGAAAACATTCCTCAAAGGCCCCTCTTTTAACCTTCCTTAAACATTCATTAAAGGCGGCGCCTTTAGCACTCCTTAAAGACCACGCTTTTAATATTCTTTAAATGTGGGGCCTTTAACAATCCCTTCGAGTTTCAATGCTGCCATACTGTAGTCAACACAATCGCATTTTATTACTGGTCTGCCACTTGATGTAAGTCAAACATCATGCAGTCAAGCAGTTCATTTGAAATTGATTCACATGTGAAGGGATATTATGCATATTAAGATGACTGGAAACTATGCCAGGGAGAATTTCTGCAAGCACCAAAACCAAGCAATGTTGTTGATGAATACGATGGCGCAGTGGTGGGCCATTTAAAGCGAAGAAAAAGTCGACACTTTGCTAAAACCATTCTCTACTTTATAGAAACAGAGCATTTAAACAGAGCATGTAGCGTGGTCATAAAAGCAGACAAAGCTGTTAACTTTGGCGGTGGAGAAGGGATGTAAGCTGAGACTCTCAGGTCAAAAAAAAATTGTCAACATTTTGATGAAAGAGTTGGAACACCTTGAAAAGTGAGCATTATGCAATTGTACCCAGAAACTGAAGAACTCTCAAGCTAAAAAAAATGAGAACATACAGTGTGTATTTGTAGAGACATTCCAATGGATACCGCATCTGGTATGACTCTTGTGATCGGTAAATAACTCTCAAACATGTTATCTGTTCATTGCACTAATTAAAATCAAATTGCTCCAGTGTTTGTTCCAGTTTTAGTATTTATCACTCGATAAGAAAAGCTAATGGGATATCTCAATGGGCATCCGTGGCAAGTTATAAGAACTAGAAATTCGAGTTATCATCATCATCATCATCATCATCATCAACCCAATTTTGACCAGGGTTTATCCCCGCAAATGGGGGTGGCTGGATTTACCCCACTTTGTCAGCAATCTTTCTAACTCCCACTCTCCATCTCGCTCGATTCATGGCATCCTTTTTCTCCTAATCAACACTCTTGCTCTCCTTCTCTACTTGCGTCTTACACGTCTTCTTTGGTCGTCCTCGCTTCCTCTTGCCCTTCACTTCGAACTCCAACACTTTTCTCAGAACATGCCCATTGTCCCTCCTCAACACATGCCCGTACCATCTCACTCCATTTGCCTTTGCCATCTGATCTGAACCACTGTTTCTTTCAATCCCAACATCTCCATCAGGTCCTCTGTCCTCTTTTTTCTCCATCAGTTTTGCACCACACATTGCTCTCAAAATTGCTATCTCAGACACCATGTCTCACTCCCATATAACATCACCACTCTTACACAACTCCGATAAACCATTCCTTTCACCTTCAGCAAGAACCTTTTTGAGTTCAGCAACTCTCCACATTCCCTGAACTTCACCCAGCCAATTCTTGTTCTTGCTGTCAAAGCTGCCTCGCAGCCACCACTTGCATTCACCCTATCCCCCAAATAACAGAAACCTCTCACTGTTTCCACCTCTTCACACAACTCCTCCACCGGTTCCACTAATCCATCAGCTTGCTTCTTGCATCTTCCATACACAAAATCTCTTCCCAACCTCGAGGTCACCCTCTTTACATGTACTTTCGCGCATCTTCCGTGGATCCATTTCCCACATTTCACACACCACTGAATTTGCCATTACTCGCTTCCCACAAATACCACATGGATCCACCTTACTCACAGACTCTTTACCTTCTGGCTCACTCACTACCACTTTTGTTTTCCGAGGTTCACCTTCAGCCCCTTGCTCTCGAATGCCTCCTTCCATTTCCAGAACTTCTCCCTCAGTCCTTCCATCGTTTCACTCATCAAAACCAAGTCATCTGCATACAACATCTCACTCATCAAACCATTTCTCACACTCTCTGTAACCAGGTCAACCACGATCGCAAAAACCAACGGCGACAACACGGATCCCTGGTGCACACCAACTTTCACCTCAAACTCCTCGGACAACTCAAGCCCAACTCTGACTCTTGTCTTTGCACCTTCATACAAACTCATCACTGCTCTCACCATTGCCTCTGGTATACCTCTCTTCCTCATTGCCCACTCCAATACCTTTGTTGGGACCCTGTCAAATGCCTTCTCCAGGTCAACGGAGCCAGAAATTCGAGTTATTGTGGTAAATTTTGATCAAGGGAGACTAAATTTAGTTCGAGTGAGTGGGGTTTTCAAGTTATCCGAGTTTGAGTTACCGGGGTTCTACTTTAAATAATTATAAATCAGTGTAAGATGCGATGAAGAGACCAACTCTTAACTGTTGTAGGTTTAATGCAACGTTTCGGCCGTTCGGCCTTCTTCAGGTTGAAAATTAAATTCCACAGTGAAAATAACTAAACAATCAAAGGTTAATACAGATAACATGTTGATGTGGAGCGATACAAACAAGTAACAAAAATCCGAAAGAAATGATCAAGCCTAATTAGCAGTATAACCCAAAAACGATAATGAAATGCCTAATAATGAGAAAATGGTAAATCACAATAACTCAATTGTTGTAATTAATTAGGTGTTTTGATCTAAATTCTTGCCTTTTGTTAAGACCATGGGGATTAAGGGTAAATGATTGCGCTGTCCAATAGGCCTCCCTAGTGAGCAATAATTGATCAAGATGTGAAGAATTTTCGGAATAGGGACCTTAAGATCTATGACGGTGACTTCAACGAAAACGTTGCCTCAAAATTTCACTTTGCTTTATCAGATTTCTTTCATGGTTATTCTATCTTGTTCGTTTCTTACAATTTGGGCGAAGTAATTCCTAAAAATAAATTGGTACGAGCAATTACAAAGTGAAAATACAGAATGAAAAATTCTCTGTTGCATGCTTATATTGTCGTCAAAACCTCAAATTTGGTAATTATTTCATGTTGTCCTTATGCAGAGTACAGCAAGAATTCGTCCTAAAATCCATGCTGCATGTGCAGCACGATAATTTATGCTCTTTTACCCAATGATAATTATCGTTGTTTTGCGCCGTTGTTGCCGTCGCCGTCTTAAAATCTTAAGCTCCCTAATAAATTTCCCAGGGTACATGAACAGCACTCTTGAAACTAAAATGACAGAACCCTTCGACGGAGGGTAAATCACATAACAATTGAAATTATTTACGACGAAGTAATAAATAAAATGAAAACTGGACAGGTCATGAATCATTTTCCAAGCAAGAACATGTGAAATGGCCTAATTCTAGTTACTGTTAATTAATACGATTTTTGAAGCGCAATTTGCACCTTTTGTTAAGGCCATGCGGATTAAGTGTGAACAATTGTGTCATCCAACAGTCTTCCCTGGTAAGTAGTGACTGGTCTAAATGTAATGGAGTTTGGAAGGATAATTATAATTGTTCGATGATGACAAAACTCAATTGGGAACTATTAAAATGCACCGCCAATTCACATTTCTCTATTGTTGAGCATATTTAATTTACGGTTGCGGAATCTAATCTTAAACTCAGTTGATGTAGAACCCACATATTGTTAGATCACATTTACTGCACGTTGCAAGGTAAATTGTTTTTGGATGAACAGGACACATTTTGTTGGATAGGATATTGCCTACCTGTGGCCAATTAGTAGGAGATTCTTACACAAATCACACCTATTTTTATCACATTTAAAGCAACCTCCCTTATTGACCGTCTAATTAACAGCAGAGCTTGGTCCAAATTTAGATGGCGCTAGAACCTCTTTGAGATTTTTGGTTCCTCGGTAGCTAGGGAAAACAGATTTAGCTGGAAAAATTTCCGTGATTTGAGATGACGATCTTAATAAATGAAAGTGCTTCTTAATGATGTTTTGAATGTCTGGCAAAATGGGATTGTAATCGAGTACCAGAGGAAAAACTTTTTTGCTACATGTACAATGTAGCTTTCACCTTTTTGCTTAAAAGTTCGGATCTGTGAATTTTAAGAGCCTTATCAAACTGTTTGTCAACTAAAGCTGCGGGGTAATTTTGCAACTTGAGATATCCTTTGTATTCTTCACATCTAGTTTCTAAAAAATTATCAATGGAACAATTGCGCTTAATTCTCAAAGCTACCCCATAAGGAATTGCCCTTTTGCAATGTAACAGGTGTGAACTAGAGAACGGCAAATAAAGGTGGCTGTCAGTAGGCTTAGAATAAATATCAGTATCAATTAACCCATCCTTAAGGTGTAATGGAAGATCCAAAACATGCAAAAAACTATCTGAATTTAAACCAATTCAAATTTGATGGTGGGGTACAGGGAATGAATGTAATCAGTGAATTCAAGCAATTTAGGCAAACCTTGGGTCCAGAGGTCGAAAATATCATCTCTATACCTCCACCAGAGCATCAGCTTCAATCTCCCTTCTAATTTGGCTTTCTCATCGATTATGCCATTGTTAAGTCGGCATAACTTCATGCATTTTTCGGTCCCATGGCCATACCATGTTTTTGTACAAAAAAAAAATATTATATATGATATATACGGGGGTATATATATATATCGGACTGCCAGTCATTTAGTGTTTTCAACACCTTGACATGGTTTATCGGCCATATGGCCAGAGCGAAAACAAAAAACACGTAGTCAAAGGCAAACTGAGTCAGTCCCGGCCACTTATTATTACTGGGTTGCCAGTATGGCAATCCCAGTCGGTAAGTGGGTGGGATTTTTTCGTTTTATTTATTTTATTTATTTTAGTTGTTTTTTTTTTCTGTGTCGGTAAAAGTTTTCCCTGTCACTCCCCTGGTAAGTGGTGTCTTTGTGCATCGAGCCTTCTGTGTGTATTTTCTTAGGATCGAGAGGGTAGTGGAAATGCGTACATGTAGATTTCTCTGGTGGACTCAGTAGAATCATTAACTTAACCTGCAATGGCGTCGAAAGTCATGTAACGCGAATGGTGTTTTAGTGGATACTTAAACAAAATATACCCTTGTGGAGCTCAATAATAGCAGTATTCACATTAGAGGACGAGAAACTTGTTAGATGGGTAACCCGTCTGACGAGTTTCCTGTCCTAGTGTGAATTCGCGATGACAAAGTTATCTGACTTACAGACATGATTCACATTAGGACAAGTTTTTAGGTCGGGTTAAGATGCCGAGGTACTGGTGCGAGATGTGCGTGGTTACCTAGCCAGCAGTCTAACTCGACCTGAAAACCCGTCTAAGTGTGAATTCGTGATGCATTTTGACGAGTTTCTCGTCTAGTCGGGAATGTTGTCTTTAAAAACTTGTCGACTCAGAGGGATAAGTGGACGGGTAAATTTGGACGAGTTTCTCGTTTGAAACTGTTTGAAACCCAAGGTGTTTGAAACGAAGGAAAAGGTGTTTCTCTGCGTGCTGCATCTGTCAACAACGAACATAATTATTACTGTCACAGCAAATTATTTCATTAGAGAATGCACGGAGTAATTTTCCGCTTCATTTGTTTCTTAAAAGTACCCTTTTGTTTTATTGAAGCTTACGGGCTTATGAATTAATCAGGAAAGAATGTGGATGAGGTTTTTTTCCTAACAAGCCGAGGAGCAAATATTGCTGTTAGAATAATGACGTACACTGTAGTGTTTAAAGTATTCTAAGGAGCGAGAATTCCACGTAAACTGCTTTGAAACCTTGTGGGTTAATTGTTGTGTGAAATAACAGTTGCGTAGAAAATTTGATCATGGAAACATAGTTGTGGAAACATAGTCTGCCTTGAGTCTGCGTTGCCAGTGACATTTCAATGCATAAAACATGGTTTTGCATGTAAAAGTGTGCATGTGGAAGTGATGCAGGAAACAAAATCAGCTGGAAAAATACGAGCAACTCCGAAGCCGTTCGCGTGACTACAAAGCTTACCCTCAGGAGAATCAGTAGCTTCCATTCAAGCCCACATTTAAATCCTCATAGTACTTCTGTAACTTCTGCCATTAAAACCACTTTTCAAATTCACAGTCGGTCTTATAATAAACTCGGTAACAGGAATATCTTCAAATACTTGAAACAAGAATTCAAGTTCAACTGTTGATGTTCTGAATACGCGTGGGCGTTCTCTTCATTTTAAAATAGAGTACACTTTGTAATTCCATTTCCTTAAAAGAATCATTTTAAATAATTATTTATAAACGACAAAGAGCGCATTAATTTTTAGAAAATACTGCAATTTGAAGCAAGATTTTGTGAAATTTCAGAGATGGCGAAGAGATCTTGCAGATTCTGCCGGGTCACGCCACAGGCAGACCCTCTATGTGTTCGTGGTTTAATAATTATATGTTTATGTGAAACGAAGAGAATCTATGAGGGTTATGAATGGAGCTCTGAAAATTGCACATCTAAATCACATCTTGGTCTGAATATCTCAATAAAGTTCAATGAAACCTTAATCGACTCATGTATGGTGTTTTTGCGCCTTCTTGTGCCCTCTAAAGCGTCTTATTGCGAAATTACTTTTGGCCGGTGACTGTTAAGACAAGAGAGGGAGACAAGGCTTGCAACTTATAATTAGCGGCCGTCAGCCGTGACCTCCTTCATTTCAAACTGGAATTAACTGAAAAATACTGAAAAATCTCACCTGAATGGCCCTTGGCAGCCCGCCGTGACTCAAATCCTAATTGGTAGATTTGAAACGGCCTGCATTCCTTGAATTCCTTTGGTCGCTGAGTTTGGCACTGATCATATTGAGAAAGCTGTATTTGTGACTTCAGCATCAATTTTCTTGGAAACTGAGGGATGAAGCTCAAATTTGGCCAAGAGATAGAGAAAAAAACTAATCTATTGAGATCCGTCGCCATTCAGGTGAGATTTTCAGTATTTTTGCGTTAATTTCAGTTTGAAGTGGAGGAGAGGTCATGGCTGACGGCTGCTTAGTTGCAAGCCTTGTCTCCCTCTCTTGTCTTAATCGTCACCAGCCAAAAGTAATTTGGTAATAAGACGCTTTAGACGGCCCAAGAAGGCGAAAAAACACCATACATACGTCAATCAAGGTTTCATTTAACTTTATTGGGATATTCAGACCGATGTGATTTTGATGTGCAATTTTCAGAGCTTTATTCATAACCCTCATAGATTCTCTTCGTTTCATATA
>NC_090873.1:19289433-19291933 GCF_036669935.1 Montipora foliosa
CAAATGTGGACTTCACAAAGTACACGTAAATCTCGCTAAGCGGGGCCGTTCTCTAGAACGCGTTCCTGCAGATGAGAACGTGTTCTAGAGAACAGGTTAAAGAGAACTTGTTTGTTCCATATCCGTTCAGCCCCTGTTCCATATCCGTTCTGTTGCTGCTTCATTTCTCGTTCAAGTTTCATTCTGATCGCGTTCGCGAATGCATTCCATGTTAGGTTAATTCTGAGCGGTACTGTACTTTGTCTCCAGTTAGCAGGTATGCTAAACTACTAAATGACACAAATAATGTTATTGTTGTTGTTGTTATATGCATTGGCCACTGCATCTTTAGTATCCGGCGAAGGCGCTTGTGGAGGAACGTATCCAGCTTTTTCTCGTCCGTTTGGGTCATTCTCGAGGTTCCACAACCATACAACATTACCAAGATGATGTTAGACTTTGATGTTAGATTTTGATCTTGTTCTTGCTGGTAAGCTGACTATTCTTCCAAATCTTTCCTAGTTTGCTGTACCTAACCTGCCTTTATGTCATCTTCTGTGCCACCCGAGGTGCTGACAAGAGCACCCAGGTACACAAAACTTTCTACATCGTTAATGTCTTGGTCATCAACCTGCACCTTTTCATTGTTGGTTGTGTTCAGTCTATAAGGAGTTTGGTCTTCTCAGAATTAATTTTCAACCTGTTGCTTTGCTGTTAATGTTGAGGCTTCTCACTTTCTGTTGAATTTGTTATTTTGTGTGGGACAAAAGACCAATGTCATCAGCGAAGTCAAAGTCGTTTAACTTGGACCACAGCTTCCATCTGTTACCTGTGTTGTCAACCTCCAGCTTTCTTCTCATGATCCAGTCTATTACAAGCAAGAAGAAGAACCCCGACATATTGCAACCCTGTTTGACACCAGACTTCACATCAAACCAACCAGGTTGACCTGCACCATCAATCACCGCACATTGGCTCCCATCATGCATTGCCTTGACCATTATGACAAGCTTTGGTGGGATCCCATAACTGTCCATAATCTTCCACAAGGTTTCCCTGTCTACGCTGTCAAAGGCCTTTTTGTAGTCGACAAACACACGTACAAGCTAGAATTCCATTTGTCTGCTCCACGATGTTTCTAAGGATGAACATCTGTTCTATCTTACTTCTTCCTCGTCTAAAACCAGCCTGCTCCTTGCATAATTTTGCATCGACACCCTCTGATATTCTTTGGATCAACACCTTGCCCATCTCTTTTGCCGCAACAGACATAAGAGTTATCCCTCTCCAATTTCCACACTTAGTGAGATCCCCTTTCTTTATAGGTAACCTGACAATGACACCCTTCTTCCATTCTGCAGGAATAGTCTCACTAACCCCTATCGCACAGAAGAGGTCGTGTAGACTGTTGTTTTTATATCAGCTTTGAACATATCAGCCTGCGCCCATGCTGACAATAGTGCTCCTTATCTCAGCCTTAGTTATGGGGTCTGAAGGTATTTCGTCCATCACCTACACCTCGCTCACCACCTCAGCTACTAGTTCTGGGCTCGGTCTGTTCAATATTTCTGCAAAGTGCTCTTTCCACCTCTGTCGCACCTCATCTTCGTTGGTCAACAACTTCCCTGCCTTATTTATCAAACGCCCTCATCTTCATGCCTGCTTTCGCCATCCTGGTCATCCACTGATAAGTAGCTAAAAATTAAAATTTCCATGCACCGTCAACTTGCTTATCTCATAATTATCTCCTGACTTTCCCTAATTACAGTTTATTATAAGGAGATAGTGTGCGGAAAATGAATGTGCAATTCTCAAAAGCGATGAATAATTACTGTAAGCGAATATCAACAACCACCCAATATTTCAACAGATCAAGGGAGCAAGAATTTAACAAGGAATGGATGCTATTATTAGAATTATGACCAAAAGTGATTAATAGTAAGGTTTCCATTAAATGCAAGTATTGCGATTGGAAAAAAAAGCCTGTGTGATGCATATTACGGCCTCTGAAATGGCAATAATGTATTGTATCTCTCTTTCTGTCTCCCATCCAGATACTAACCCTGTTCGACAGGGCTTATTTTCAGTGAACGTTTGTTAAAAAGGATGTGTTTTTAACAGCAGAAACAACTTTTTAAGCTTCTATATTAATTACATGTACACCTAGATTACTGTTAACAGCGATAGAAATACAGTTTGTTCAGATTGGGATTTGAGCAACGTAGAATTGTAAGCTCTAGAAAATATTGCATGGTGTGAAACAATTAACAGTTTTACATGTAGGCAATGTTCATGGACAAATGACAAAAGCTCAAATGTGTCTTGACTTCCAATTGAAAAAAAGGTGTTACGATGCATATGACTGTCGTCCTCTATAGGCAATGACATTATCGTATCTGTCTCAGTTGGTCTCCCATCCAAATACTAACCCCACCCGATAGGGCTTAACATCAGTGAACGTTTTAATACCACTGTCCAGCATTACTGTACTTTATTCACTGAAGAGTAGAACTGATAAGCA
>NC_090873.1:19296933-19304433 GCF_036669935.1 Montipora foliosa
TAATACACTGTACTTCAATTTTAGGGAAAAATTTAATGCAGCTGACTGCTCTGTCTGTGAGTGAAGTAGCCAACTCTTTTCACCAGCTGTCAGTACTAGCTTATTGAGGCCACTGTGTGCCAAACACTTTTTTTGTTTCTTGTTACAGTATGTTGTATGCTTATTAACAATAATGTGACTGTTTCTTAATTTCTCACTTACAGGTACCCTATGGTTTATCTTGCATTAAGAAATCTTATATTGTCACTCTGGATGATTAACCACAAGGTTTGCATTATTTTTCTTTCAGAATAAGGCTTGTGTGAAACTTTTTACTCTAATTTTTATTCTCACCCCTTTAGTATATATTAATTTTATAATATAACCCACTAATACAAAAAATTAAAGTTATTGAGTTACTTATGTGTATTACAGCCTGTACTTCTTATTTTAGATGTTGATACTGTTTGCTTTTTGTCCCAAACAAGAGAAGGGACTCTCTGGTCCAATAATTATTGCAAAATCAATTTACATGTACTATGAACAAAAATGAAGTGATCGGCACCAAGCAAATGATAAATAAACATTAAGTCAATTTTACTGTTTCGTTTATTGGAAAGACTCTTATAATGGCTGTCGAATCAGCAAGAGATCTAGGAGTATACATAGATTCACACCTGACCTATGACACTCATATCTCCCACTTAGTCTCTTCTTGCTTGACTAAACTGGTTCAGATCAACCGTGTGAAATACTGTTTTGATAGGAAGACTTTGGTTTTAATTATTACATCTCTTGTCTTTAGCAAAATGCTCTACTGTTCGACTGTGTGGTCTAATACCTCATCTAAGAACATTCAAAAGCTGCAACTTATTCAGAACTTCGCCTGCACAATTATCTGCGGCACTCGGAAATATGACCATGTGATGCCATTACTTGACGAACTAAACTGGCTTCCAGTTAGTAAGATGCTCAAATTCAGAGACGCTCTTATGGCTTATAAGTGTGCCAGCAATTTAGCTCCTGAATATCTATATACCAAGTTTAAAAAACGATCTTCTGTACATAATCGCGCAACCCGTAATAATGAGAAGTTCGAAATCCCATTATTCAGGTTAGCCACCGGCCAACGAACCTTCGCCTATAGAGCAGTATCCCTGTGGAACACGTTAGACGAAGACCTTAGAAACGCTACTACCGTAAAGGCCTTTAAGAAAGCCCTGATACTTGTAATGAATGAATGATTGTATGACAGTTAGCATTTGACGATATTAGCTTGTTAGATATAGTTTGCATTTATATCTGTAAATAGGTACTGAAAAACCTTTTTTGGGAGTATTTATTAAAGTCTTAATCAGAAGTCTTTTAGATATAGATTTTGTAATAAAAACTAACGATAAAAAGTCACGACGTTTCGACCCCTCGGAGGTCATTTTCAAGTGAGAATAAAAGTTTTAAGAATTAGCATAAATATGTAAAAACTAGATAAAAATGCGGCGAACGCCGAAATGTGATAAAAATATGTACAAAAGTGTAAAAAAGTGCTAAAAATATATGGAGTAATGAACGGTAGCTAGAGAAAACAATAGACAAAAAATAATTACAAGAACTGTTCTAAACAAATAATTTGGCGCGTGTGACTCTATCCGCGCCAAATTATTTGTTTAGAACAGTTCTTGTAATTATTTTTTGTCTATTGTTTTCTCTAGCTACCGTTCATTACTCCATATATGTTTAGCACTTTTTTACACTTTTGTACATATTTTTATCACATTTCGGCGTTCGCCGCATTTTTATCTAGTTTTTACATATTTATGCTAATTCTTAAAACTTTTATTCTCACTTGAAAATGACCTCCGAGGGGTCGAAACGTCGTGACTTTTTATTGTTAGTTTTTATTACAAAAAAAATATTTATTAAAGTTTTAAGTTTTTTTTTTTTTTTAAGAAGTATTAAGCTTACTCAGGGAAGCCCTCTTCCCTCTCACCTCCTAGAACTCTGGGAGGAGATCTGCACTCTTTTTAGTACACCTTACCATGTAAACTTTTTGTTTCGTTATAAAAAACGTAATAAAATATTTTTAAACTTACTATTAAGAACATAATGACACTATGCTACTGTCATTATCAAGTCAAAAGAATAAAAAATGGACAACATATTGTTTCGTCGGTCGCGATCGTTTCACTGTTATCAAACATTTTATTCCGGTGCATGTAAGGGATGTTACGTCAATGGAAGTTGTGCGGTTCGAATCCTAATAAGGAAATTAAACGATCATGAAAATTAATATACAGAAAATACAGTGAACAAGAAACGATTCATATTTACCCAGTGACTCGCTTAGGTTCACAACCAACGAAAAAATGGTTTTATATTAGTATTATGTCGTCATGATGACGTGTGCCATTAGTGAACTGATTATTTATTAATCAGGTAGTTAAGAACATAATTTCTCAACGAAACACTCCCTCTCCTTGAAAAGTGATACACGGAATCTTTGATACTAACAAGTGTTCAGAAAACAGTTAGGTTAGCACTGATTAGTAAGAGTTCGTAAATCTTCAGAAGGTCACATGTTCTCCTTTAGGTAGTAGCACCACCAGACGGTGAACAGGTCGTTCGATGTTGACGTAGCCTTTGCCGTCATATTTGGTGACAGGTTCACCAGATTTTGGATTTTTGTACTTTACTTGCACCCTTCGCACCTTTCCATCGGTCCCCGGGAATGTGCTGGATACAATCCCAAGACGCCACTTACCTCTAACCAGATTCGAATCCTGAATTAGGACATCTCCAGAGTTCAGATTACGATGGGCTGTATACCATTTTTGCCTCACAATTAAATCTGGAAAATATTTTCTGGTCCATTTCTTCCAGAAGCTATCTATTATATGTTGGATAAATTCAAAATGGTGTTTTGGAGTTGTAGATTCCTTGAAAGGACCACTAGGTGCTCGTGTGATTGACCTGCCTAACAGAAGGTCATTCGGGCATAAATATGAACCATCGTCGGCTGATGTTGGGTGTCTGCCTACAGGCCCTTCGTTAACTAGGTTGGCGACTTCGAAGAATACAGTTTGAAGTTCGGAGAATGTCAGAATACTTTCTACAATAGCGGCTGTAAGGGCTCTCTTAACAGATTTAATAAGAGATTCTGATGCTCCATTTTGCTCCATTTGGTGCATCAGCAGGTGTAAAGTTCCATTGAAATCTTTCCATACAGTAACTCCAAAGTTCTTCAATTGTTCCCATTCCCATGACTTTGTGACACTTTGTAATTCTTGATTAGCTCCGACGAGCTGTGGACCGTTGTCAGAATATATGTTACATGGACATCCTCTGAATGACACAAATTTTCTCAGTACCATCAAAAACTTCTCTGTACTGTAGTCTGGTGCGAGGTCAGGGTAAACAGCTCTCGTTGCTAAACAAGTGAAGATCATCACTCCATACGCTTTAGATGTGGTTCGTTTCTTAACTTCATCACAGATTGTGAAAGGACCAAATAAATCAATGGATGTGGAATACCATGGAGGAGCTGGTTTAAGCCTTTCTGTAGGAAGATTTCCCATTACTTGTTCTGACAGTTTCTTGTCTAATCTTCTGCACCCAATACAGTTGAGCTTGATGGATTTAACTAGTTTGAGTAACTTAGTTAATATCCAGAACTTGGAGCGAATTTTGCTGGCGGTAGTCAAAACACCGTGGTGCCCTTTCATGTGAACGTGTCTTGAGTAGAGTTTGGATAATCGATGTTGGTATGGGAGAAGTATGACGTCTCCTTTATTGTGGCTCATTTCCATCCATTTCTCCCTACGACCACTTATTACATATATCCCATCGCTTCGTGTACGAGGACATAAACGCTTATACTTTCCGTCTCTTACATCTTTATCCATCGTTTTTTGCGCCTCTCGAATCCAAAATATTTCTGCCCTTCTGATATCTTTACTGTTTAGGTCTTTCGTGGCATTCTTGAATGTCAATCTGGGCTTTCTTTGGTAAAGCTTTAGAACTCTTGCTGTCACTCGCAAAAGATGCTTGTACTTTGAAAAATGTTCAATGTCAATTCGAGCTACAAAGCTATCTTCCACACTTGCATTGATTGTATTAGCCACTTTCAGGATTTGTTTTGGTATTTGTGGTTCAGAGTAGTTACGAGTAATAGGCCACTCGCTTTCTGGATATTGAAGGAATGAAGTTGCTTCTTGCCAAATGCTGCTATGATCAATTTCACCAGGTTTCTTTCCTCTAGTTAATCAATCTGCGATGTTGTGTTCACTTTCACACCAGTACCAATCTTCTATGTTAGTACCTCACCGATTCGTGTTGCAGCGAAAGTGTTGAAGCCATAAGAATTTTTCTGAGTCATGCAATGCACTATCTGAGAGTCAACTATATGATAGCATTTTTGTAAGCTATATCTACACGCTTTATCGACGAAGGACTGTAGTCGCTTGTCCATTTTGTCAATGGACATTGTTTTGAGAGGGGCAAGACGATTTTTAGATACAATCAGGTTACTTGCAAATCCTCCACCTTGTCGTTGCCACCTTGCATAAGCACAGGATCCGTAAGCGGCTGACGGTTTCATGCATCACTTAAATCTGTTTGAATCCGCCTTTGCTAACTAGTTTCTCTATGTCTTAGGTAAGCTTCTTTGCTGTTTGCAGGTTCTTTGTACTTTCGATTATATATTTGTATGATCTTCGCTGCGGCGGGATAATCTTGACTCACCATTTCGGCCGTCTTGCGAAGTGCCAATGTTGCGATCGTTCCCAAAGGCTTATCTCCTAAGGATACTCTTTGTGTAACATAAGTATCTGGTTCCTTTGACACGTCCATATTTCGCCACAAGAATCTGTGTGTGTGTTGATCAATCGAGGTTGTTTTGATGGTATGGTACATTTTGCTGATGTCTCCCATTAATGCTATTTCGTTTTCTCGAAATCGTATTAATACTCCAAGTAAATTGTTGAGAAGATCTGGTCCTTCGGCCCAGTAGTCATTCAGGACATGGCCCATGTAGTTCGCGCTACTATTGAAGACTGTTCTCACAGGGGTGGATTTTGAATCTGGTTTCAGAACCTCATGATGGGAGATGAAGTGTACGGGGCCTTTGTAATTGATTATCTCATCTTTGGAAAGTTTGCGTGCTACTTCTCTGTTTACCATGTATCCTTGACTTGATTGTCGTACACTTTAGCATGTACCGGATTCTTTGCGAGTCTCCTTTCAGTAGAGGCGAGCATTGCTAATGCAACTTTACGATTATCTGGTAGATCGATCGGATCTTTGATCCACGGATACTCTACGATCCATTGGTTAGTTTGTTCGTCATACGAAAGGTTTTTCTTGATCAACGCTACAACAAGTTGCAAAAATAGTGGAGACACTTCACCTTCTTGGGGCGTTATTAATTTCCCAGGCCTATTATCTCACACTGCAGCCCCCCTCCCCCCTTATCAGTGTTGCTAGCAAGACAAAAAAATGTTGGAAACTTAAGCAGTCAACATTGAAAGGGGGAGAGGAACTGGGTGAGGTTTAAATTCTAGATACGGCGGGCATTGGAAGCTAGAAAAGGTGTTTTTCGCCGAAGTTCGTCTTGCGCTACATTGTTGAATAGGTGTGTCACTCCGTCCATGTTTATCCTGTCGGACGTAATCGAATTCCACTACTTTCCCTTTTTTGTCAAGCAAGGAAAGTTTGTACTTGACTGTTCTGATCGTGTTGTACTGACCACCGATTTTTACGATCGACAAATCCACTGCTGCCCCTTTAAGGCTTTCTTCCTTGGCCTTATTGTTAGTGATAAAGCATAAACTTTAAGATGCCGCAGAGTCCCACATGACGTTGGCCCATCCTCTTTTTGTTCTGATTCTTTGTATTTGAAGGAGGCATGTGTCTTCTGTGTTACAACATATGCTTGCAGGTCCGGAGGCGCTGACTATATTTGCGGGTGTAGGTGAGGTTCTTCGTTCATCTTCGTGTAAAGATTTGTGGTGTTGTAACGAGCAATTACCGATGCTGCATGTTTTCTTAGTTTTGCAACTTTGCATTAGATGACCGGACTTTAAACAAGACCAGCAGGCTCTCTTCTCTCTTAGGAGTGCTATTTTATCGCTTATAGGTTTTGATAAGTAGATTCTGTGATCTTCTGTGGAATGTTTTGCATCATCGTGGATCAAGCGTCTCCTCTGCGTCGTTCTTTGACTTTTAAAATCCTTCTCATCCTTGGCTATGGTATGATGAATTACGGCTCCTCGCTGGTTCTGTAAAAGCTTGAGAAGAGATGGAAATATATCGGGTTTGTTCACAGTGCTATTTTCTGTGCTAACTATTTCGGCTCATTTTTGTCGTATGTCTGAGGGCAACTTTTTCTCGATGATGCTTACTGAGCTCATGGTTGTTATTTCTGCTTCCAAACCCAATCATCTCAGGTCTCTGTAACCGTCTTCTATGATTTCAACAAATTCAGTGAATCTCTTTTCTTCTCCATCTCGGATAAATCTGGCTCTACGTATTCCGTCGATAATAATGTCTGCCACTTTTGAAGGGTCTCTGTGTTTCTCGTCTAATCTTTTCCACATTTCTGCAGCGTCGTCGTCGAAGTTTTTCACTGTGTTTGCTAGTTCATTGCCTAGGCATGAGTGTAGTACGTATGAGATGTCATCGCTCCGAAGGTGCGGCATGACTTGCGGACAGGTGCGAATTTCGCCTTCAAATCGCGGCACTCTTATTTTTTCTAGTTCAAGATTGAAGGATGCGTGAGTTCCGTGCTACTGGTTTCGGCTCTTCCTCACCAATGTACGCCGAGACTCGTTCAGTGATTTCGTTGAATCGGCACTGTATTTCGGCAGCCCATTTTAAGGCGGTTGCGGCCTTGTCGCACTCTGCAAGATCTATAAGCCTTTCGTTTGTTTGTTTGCAATTCGTAAATGCCTCTTCCAACTGGGTTAGTAGCCTTTTTAATGGGGGTATAGCAATCGTGTCGGACTGAATAGTGTGCGTAACGCTGCTATGCAATGCCTCAAATACTGCTTGCACGCTGTCACGCTTCAATAGAGCCTTTTCTGTCATTCGTTCAATTTCCGCACGCTCTTTCCTCGTTGATTCTTGACGTATAGTGTCCTCACGCGCACTGTTTTCTTCTCTAATTACGTTCTGTATATATTTGATCTTGTATGCCGTTGCTTCTGCGAACAGTTCCTGTAATTCTAAGATCCATGTTTCCGCTGATTCGTGTTCTTCCTCGGTTAAGAACAACGTGTACAAATCATGCTTACCTTCAACTATGTCCCATGCCTCGGTAAGGTTTAGGTAGTTACCTTCAACCATTTTGCGTCCTTGATTCGCGTCTACTGATTTAAGGAGTTAATTTCTTTTCCTTGTGAATCTTGCTTTGGCTGTACACCGTATGCCTTTGGCTTCGTCTGCTATCTCTGTGCTATCCATCCCGGTTTCCGGAGTTACTGATGGGATTCGAATGTTTCGTTGGTCGCGATCGTTTCATTGTTATCA
>NC_090873.1:19306933-19331821 GCF_036669935.1 Montipora foliosa
AGTTCCCAAGCTGAACAAGACTTGACACTTACCTGTTGACTCCTGAACCACCCGGCATGTTGATGAGTGAATTCGTCTGGCGTTAGACAGAGTAAAAATAATAACATACATATATCAAGTCTCACTCCAAGGGAGGTCGATGGGTTAAATAAAGTCCATTCTTCTTCTTATTCTTCTTCTTCTTCTTCTTCTTCTTCTTCTTCTTCTTCTCCTCCTCCTCTTCCTCCTCCTCCTCCTCCTCATCATCATCATCATCATCATCATCATCATTATTATTATTAAAGGTGGCAAGCTAAGGGAGGTCTTGCACTCAGGATGCTACAGTTCCAGTTCACATTATAAAAGCACTACAATGACTAATGGGAAGAAAAAGAATGATAAAATTTCATTTGATAAACTGGCACTGTCTAGTGGTGAAACCTAGGCACATTTTACAAAGATTTAATTGTTAAAAGGATGCTGTCACACGGATTTTGCTGTCTTTTGTTCAAAGTGGTTTTAATTGTAATCCTTCAGAGGGCTGCTGAGAGGTGTTTTTTTAGTGCCGAAAGTAACTAATTAAGGAAGATGCCTACTAATTCAAAGGTATTTTTGCCTTGGTTTATGATTATGCAGGAAATGTAGATCTTAACAACTGTTATTGAAATCCAAACGAAAATTGGGGGTAACCACGCATGTTTCAGAGATAATTAAAATACAAAGCGATGTATGGCATCCTTTCTCACATTGAAGCTTATTATCTCTCAAAAATGCATGGTTAATTACTTCCATTTTTCTTTTTGGATACCAAGAATACTTACTAAGATCTACTTTCTACAGATAATTTTAAACCACGCAAAAATATCCCTGCATAAGTAACCATCACTGATAGGAAACCCAAGTATCTCGAGATGCGCAGAATGTATGCGCAATAACAATGGTGGGCACCATCCTTAAGGGATTTGTCTGTACTACTGTCTGGTGTTAACCCATTCACTCCTCAGGAGCCCTAGGATGCCCCCAGTAGATTAGTAAGATCGTCTGGCATTATATAGACAGAGTAGAATCTGTTATGGCTCACTCCCAGGAGTCAGTGGGTTAATGGAGGCGACAACTTTGACTGATTAACCCATTGACCCCTCAGGCGCCCAAGTACGTCCCCAGTTGACGAGGAAGAGCGTCTGGTGTTGCACATCTACAGCCTACATTTATGAAGTTGTTAAAGTCGATTAGACAAAACAACAACTCTTTAAAAAATAAAACACATGGCAAATAGCTAAATGGAATAGGTGAACCTAATTAGATATATAATATATACATGTATATACATACATACATAATGTGTACAAATAAGAAAAGAAATGTATAGAAATAAAAGGTATAATATTTGTGTAATATATACAAAGACCTGGACATGTATCGTTCGTATTTAAGATATTAAGCTAAATTTGTTTTAAAACAGTTCAGTGACTTAGAATTTATGATCTCTGAAAGCAAAGAATTCCTTTGACACATGGATCTAGAAAAAAAATAAAATGTCAGAATGTGCTTGCTAATTTTGGGTATTCTATACTAAAATGCAAGACTATATGACTCAGTTTGCACATTAGTGTGAATCTGTCTTCTTTTTTCTCCTTTCTAAAGTATCCCATTCCAGCTCTCTAAGCATATCTGTGTAACGCTAGCTGTCCGGTTGAAATTATGAAGGCAAAAACGTAGTCTGTAACGTAAATCTGTTAAGTCTCACTCCCAGGGGTCAGTGGGTTGCTGGAGGGGACATGTGCCCTTAAGGACACGCCCAGTTGACGAGTAGAATCGTTCGGTGTAAGTATCACTCCCAGGGGTCAATGGGTTAATTACTGGCTTGACATCTTGCACCTAATTTTCATTAAACAAGAAGTAAAACCTAGGCAAATCGTTGGCTTACACACACCAGTTTCCTTCATTTTAAGTACATGAATTGAACCTATGAACTATGTTAGCAAAAGTCCTCTGATCTTTGATGGGTTTGGTATTGTGAGAGTCAAGTGAAACCTCCCTATAATACTATGAAGCAACACAAAAGATACCTAATTCATTATACCCAAGACACTGCAGAGCTACAAATGCTATAAAGTGAAAGTCTTTGTTGAGGAACTTTATATTATTTTACAATTATTTGCTGAGATGAAGTCCTTATTCACCAATATTCACCGAGCCTGAGTTGAATGTTAATAATTATTATTGTTTTAGTTTAATTATTACAAACTAGGTGATTATAATTTGAAAAATATGCATTTCCTTTACATAATTAATTTCTTCATCTGTCACCTTGACAAAACGGCTTGCTTCCATTTTTGAAAGGTGATCATCATGTAATAATCAACTCAAGATCAACCAATCATTGCAGAGAATTTTTAATAATCACCTATGCAATGATACTAAAATAGAATAGTGATGTCAAGTTTACATGTACTTTAACCCTTTCACCCCCGTGGGGTTCCCCATTGACGAGTAAAATCGTCTGGCGTTAGACAGAGTAAAATCTATAAGTGGCACTCGTGGGAGTGAAAGGGTTAATGGGGACATAGTTTTTGAGTGAATCTAGCTGTTGTTAACCCTTTCACCCCCGTGGGGTTCCCCATTGACGAGTAAAATAGTCTGGCGTTAGACAAAGTAAAATCTATAAGTGGCACTCTTGGGATCGAGTGAAAGGGTTAAAGCAATCTTATCAGGGAGCAATCTGCCAAGTACAAACAAAGGGCCAATAATAACAGATTTTTGCTTAATTTTGTTAGTCTTTTGTGTGGTGCTAAAGGTTTTACATGAGCCCAAATTAATTTGATGTAACTTTTAGCTTTCAGTAATTGTGATTGGTGCTGGAGCTGCTGGCTTGTCAGCTGCAAGACATCTGGACAACTTTGGCATAAAGGTACGTGTACAAGCTGTACTAACTTATTACCTTGACCCTTTGTGTGCCCATGTGTAGGGTTAGTTAAATTGTCTGACCTGTCGTGTAAAGAGCCTAATTCCTTCATTAAGTGCTTGAAGAGATGTTTCTTCAATCTGCCAATTAATGTACAAGTTGATTGCAACATCATCTATTTGTTTTCACAAGTTAAGAATGCATACATTTAATAATAGTGTTAAAATTTTTGGAATCAACTCCTCAAACCTAGTAAGTTTGATCATCCTTAGATAAAAATAGTATTGATTTCAGCGCTTGACAAATCAGACATTTGCTGGTCGTAACTACTCACAGACACTTTTCATAGGACTGCAAAGGTACAGCAGCCTCCGTTTTCTTTTATTAAGTACCTTCTACATATCCCATTGCCCTTACTTGTTTGGAAACATGTTTTACCTTTTTTTCTTACTGAACTGTGGCCCCAGGTACTTTTTTGAAATTTGGCAGTCAGTCAGTTCCAACCCTTTTGAAACATGTACACTTATTTGATTCAAAGGCAGAAAGTTTAAAGCACCTTTGCCTGCTCAGAATTACTATATACTTGATCCAGTGTAAGAGTATTTATTATTATTTTATCTTTTTGCAAATACACAAACAACTTTTATATTCAAGAACTGGATTGAGTCATCAGTCTATTTTGAATTCACAGGGAATGGTTGTTGAAAGCAGAGAGAGGATCGGTGGGCGTGTTTGGGATGACAAAATTCTGGGTTGCTGTGTTGGTAGGGGAGCTCAAATCCTCACTGGCTGTATGAACAATCCTCTCTCCGTGTTGTGCGAACAGGTATTGTCAAAAAAGCTCCATTGTGACTATTTTGCTGTTTGATTTCTGTAAAAGATCGAAGCTGCATTACCTTGTTTACCTTTGGTCAATCAAGCCACCTTAAAGTGCCCCTGTGATCAAAAAACCACTTCCTTTTTTCCTTCAGATTTTGAAAGTGTGTTTGCTTAACACCTTGACTGAAATTTTGAGCTTTTTTTTATCCAAAGGCCGTTTACTCTGAGTGTAAGTTTTGGATTTCACGGTCCGCCATTACTCACGTTCAAAACTGACCGATTGGACCTCAGACGGTTGGATCCAGGGAAACGTGACGTCAGAGGCTCACTAGCTTAAAATTTCAGCGTGTAAACGCAGCTTATTGTATATGCAAAGCGTGAGTTAAAAGTCTGAAAGCCCAAAACTCCCGTGCTGCATATTAATTCTGCGGCGTACACACGTATTGCATTCTTAAACTAGTGAGCCTTTGACGTCATTTTCTCCTCGATCCAGCTCTCTCAAGAACATAATGTTAGAAATGGCGGACCATTAAATAGGAAAATTACAGTTAAAATAAAGAGGTGTCTTTTTGAAATCAAGGCTTAAAACGTGGGTCACTTAGTGTTTTGTTAACATAGTTTTGAAATCCAAAGAAAAATATGAATTGATTTTTTAGTCACAGGGGCACTTTAAGGACAATGCACTACTCCCCCATATACAGCTGCTTAAACCCAAGTTGGATTCCTGTTTGGGCAATAACAAGGGCATTTTCATCATCTTGAATTTTTTTTTTTGTATTTTATTTTGTTTTAATTTCATCGTAGAAGTATGTTACTTACAATACTCACTTACAAATACATACACATATAATACACAGTGGACCTCTTTACATAAATTACACATATATACTCGTTCGTTTTAACATAATGACAAGCGCAGTACAAGATTATTGTTGCATTAGTTTTCAATATAGTTGGCCCCATTTTTCAAAATGGATGGGCAACTTGTTGCAAGATTTGGCGACCATTATTTCAAGTCGGTAGATCATCTTAATCCTAGCGTTTAATACTATAATGGATGGTTTGGTTTTATTACATCTACAGGAATAAATATATTTTTTCGCAATCAACAGAATATGATTTACAAATAAATCTCTTTTGCAATCCATTATACCAAACATTGTCTTTATTAGAAAGATGTTCAATTTCAATATCTAGGTTGCCTATTCATTTTATCCAACTTCTGCCCAGAATTTCTTGGTGTAATGGTAAGTTACAAAAATATGTTCAAGAGATTCGTCTGCTTCTCCACAAAAAGTGCAAGCCGGAGATGGAATTATCCCAATTTCGCTAAGGAGGACCTTCGTGTCAAGACATATGTTGGGAAGTTTATATTGAAATTCGTGCGATTTTGTGTCTAACGCAACACAATGTGGTAGGCTGTAAGTTTGTTTCCAATCTAATTCGTCAGATACGAATTGAGCATTGTATTTGAGTTGAGCTGTGGGTGGAGTAATGTTTCTATTTCGAATTTCCTTCAGTATAAATGATCTTCAATACGGCTTTGCTAAGTAAAACATTTTGACCATTTAAATATAACTGAACCTGATTTTGTAAGTTGAAAGGCTCGATGACAGAATGATTACCCGTTTTTAAAAGTGTGCGCCATTCTGTTGGAAGAGCTTCGATTACACAAATAAGTCTGAATGCATCCAGCGGAGAAATATTTAATTCTCGTAGATGGTTATTATTAAGTTATCAGCGTATTATCTTCAGAAATCAGGTCTCCTATTCTAAGAATGCCTTTATTTGCTAACCTTTTATTAAAGACAGACTTGCATTGGTGGGGTTTTGTACCTTACCTTGGTTTGCTACAGAGCATTCTGCGAAATATTTGAGGCATTCCTCATAAAACGTTGGAAGCTTGATGGGCAAGGTTTTTACATCAAAAGTCACAACATAGGATAAATTTACCTCCAACAGGTTTTAGGTAGTGCAGAAGTATAGTTTTCCAACTGCTGGGTTGCTCACTTGCGAGTTGTTTGCAACAAAGTATTCTCTGGGTTTTAATTATGGACTCTAGGTTTGGAGCTTTGAGTCCGCTATCTTCAATATCACTAATAAGCGCTAGGCGTTTGATTTTGTCTTTTCCTTTCCAATAAAGTTAAAAATTATTTTGTTGGCCTGGTTCAAAAATTCTTTGTCTAAGCAGATCATGCTTGCACGATAAAGGAATAATGGAATAATAAATGTCTTGACGATTTGAATTCTGCCAATAATAGTGAGGTCTCTCCACCTCCATATCCTTACCTTATCTTTAATAGATGTAATCAACTCGTCAAAGTTCATCTGTTGTCTAAAAACGGGTAATCAGAAGTGCGTAATGCGTGTGGGTGTGTGTGTGGCTGTGCGTGAGTGTGCAGGGACTACCTAATTACATGAAATTTTCGCGACACGTTAATTTCGTGATTTTGAGGTTCGCATATTTCGCGACACCTAATTTTGCATTTTGATTCACTTTAATTTCGCGTTTTTGAGTGAGAGACACTCAAGGAGCCAGTAAATGGACAGTTTGAGGATTGTACAAAAGAAGTGCTACCTGGAGTAGAGACGGAAAGGAGTAGCGATAGAGAGGACCAGAACATTACCACAGAATAGCTCAAAATGATTGTTATAAACGTGTGTAATAAAGTCGCTGTTTTAGTTATTGACATAATGTGAGTCAATTAATTTTCGCGTAATGTTATTTTCGCGACATTTAATTTTCGCGTCACTTAAATTTCAAATCGCGAAATTCGCGAAATTAACGTGTCGCGAAAATTTCATGTAATAAGGTACTTAAGTTTTTTGCCTACTCTGTATTAAAGATCTGTATTGTTAAGTAATTATTGTATAGTAGCAATGTAATCATGTATTTATATTCTTTATATGTAAGTAATGTAAATCAGCGATGTAAATTAGTTAATAAAAAATAATAAAAAAAATAGAAAAGTTCATCTTTTGTTTAATGCGATAATCATATGTGAAATGAATCCCCAGAATTTTAACATCATTTCTGACTTATCATGATTTATTAATTTTTGAGACCAGAACACTCTTCAAACCTTTTTAGAAGCTCCAAGAACTCCAATAAAGAATTATCATTTACATGTAACAGAAAAGCGGTTAAGTCATCTGCAAAATGTTCCAATTCAGTTTCTTCCCCATCCACCATAATACCCTGGTCATTTTTGTATACTAATAGTCAAAATCTCTAAGACAATAATGAACAAAAAGGAGGGTAGCGGATCTCCCTGCCTAACCCCGCTAACGGGGCAGTGAAAAAACCATTGTTCAAAACACAGCTTGATATGTTGTTATAAAATGTGTAAATCCATTGTATAAAAGAAGGTCCAAAATGAAAAGCAGACAGTACGAAACAAAAAAATCTCTACTTACAGAGTCAATTGAATTAGCGTGCTTGAAATAATGGCATTGTGGCACAAGCAGTTGTGTCTTCAGTAAGAACAGAGCTGAATGTTCATTAAAAGGGAGGTGGGGTTCGAAATCAAACAGCAATGATTTTAAGTGGATCTTTTCTACATGCATGTATGATATCTTGACAGTAGTGGAAGACTTCTCACAGATAACGTATTGTAGTATTGTACACTCCATTGGATAGCATACACTGTATTCTTACATAGTTGCGCTCTTTTTAATCTTCAGCCTTGTCAAAGTTTTGCCATTTGTTTAGACCATGGTAGCTTGGGAAAGAACCATTTGTCACTACCGGTATTTGTTGGTGTATTAGGGGCAATGTTTTTAACTCCTGTGTAAAATATTCCAGCAGTTTACTTGTTTTAAAATTACAGTATTTCTTCCTTGCTATATATTTCTACTCAGTAAGAAAAGAACAATAACACAACAGGAAAAGTAACATTGACTGTTTTTTTAAGAATGGATCACTAATAATATTAAAAGGCACTATATTAAGTATTATTTGATGTGCATGTACTGTACAATGTGGGCTGTAACTTCTTTACGCATAATTTCATTTCCTATTGATTCCTAGTCTGGTTTAACCATGCACCACATCAGTAGCAAATGTGACCTTCTTATGGAAGATGGCCAGTTTGTCGATAGCAACACGGACAGGAAAGTTGAATTTCACTTTAATGCTCTCCTTGACGCCATTGCTGAGGAGAAGAGAGATTTCTCTGACGATGACAAATCTTTGGAAGGTACAGTTCATTTTTATTTGATAATCCAGGATTCCACAAGAGAAAAACAGAAGAGTGTTCTTTTTGCCAATTTATATCTGTACAAAATATTTATTAATAATACTGTAATAATAAATAATTATTGCAATTTCATGTACTTGCTCTACCAGCTGAGCTCTTTAAGTCTCTGGGAGGTGGTCATTTCCAAGTTCGTAACAGTTATTATATCCTGTATTAGTATATACATGTACCAAAACAGTGGATAGTGTTGAATGTGCGTGCTGATTGGCTACTTGAACTCCGGATAGCCTTTGCTATTCACCTCCGAGCAATTCGCGCGCAATTTCCGCCCGAAAATGTTGTAATTTTTGCAGGAATTAATGAGTTAAAATCATCTTTTTGTGCTATATTTTTTTTTAAATAATGGGCTCCTTGTTTATTTAATTTTAAATACCTAGCAAAAGTTTATATTACACTTGACGACCAAGATACAAATAAAAAAGAAAAAGAAAAAAACTTAACTTACATTATGACATGCAAGCCAAAACAAGAAGTAATAGGCAGCTACAGCATGTAATCACATACTGACGTGTACAGGAACTGAGTGAACGTACAATCAAATAGGGCAAATAAAGTCAATTGAATCATGTAAATTTCTCAACCTTGTATTTAACATTTATCTTACTGGGAAATTCAGTCGAAATAATCGAGCTACCTTTTAAGTTGTGTGAATAGATGTAATACATCTTGTGTAAAAAAAAGTGTAGTTAAACGTTCTCACAGCCCCATGCGCAGCAAGGCTTTGCTTGAACAAGCCAAACACGATTCCTTTAGGTTCTGGATTAAAACTAGCATTGTTTGTGGCATTAAACCACCCCACCACTTGACGAGTGAAAGACAGGGTGACTTGGCAGTCGTGGGCTCAAGTTGACTGCTGACCAGGCACTGGTTCTCGATTAGATTGCAGGCTCAAGACAGGTTAACTTATTGTGAGAATAAATAACACGGTAGCTCCGCTTTTAGGCCTGGCTAAATCTATATATTGTAGAGAATATATGAAATTTCGTATAATTGGACTTCGGTTATGTAATTCTTAGTGAAAGTGATCATCGCAGTTAATGGAGCAACTGCAAAAGAAGCCTGAAGAAACTGCGGGCTCATGGGTGCAATTTTTTTAAGAACAATGCACCCATTTACTTGTAATGGCTTTTTTACTGAAGGAGGGGAAGTTTCCTTCGTAACCACTTTTGTGATGCCACGCAACGCTGTCCCCAAATGAGCAGTCCGTGACACTACAAAAACAGCTTCTAACGAGACTAATGGAGGGGAGTATAGTAGCGGAAAAGCTGACCTTAGCAAAACGCGGTCCATCTGGTTCTGATGTTGTATGTACCAGTAAGACATGTTTATTATTCCAACAGATAAAGTTTTGGAGATGCACAAACAGTTCTTGGTGGAGACGGAGGGCTTATTCACGGAAGTAATTACATAAATTAGTGACTCTTATTGCATACTCTCTTTTCAACGGTGCATATGTTAAGTGATCATAATTTTGTGAGTTTTCTTTCGTTTTTCGGTTGAACGGCTTAAGCCATTGGGTAAGCTGATGGCTTTCCTTGTTAGTGATATTGTTCTTGTTAAGTGATTGTGTGTGAAGGAGAGGAACATGGACTGTTTGGATATTTCAAGGCGAGTGCTGTTGAAGGTTGTTCGAAGGGCTTTGCAGATGTGAGAAACGAAGAACGAGTACAAGAAGCTGGAGGAGGCAAGGAAGGGGACGTTTCGCGAGAAGAGGTTGAACTGCATGTTTACGAGGGATTTCATTGAAGTGGCTCATGAGAGGGTCGTGGCAGTGGCCTAGATCTGAGTATTTGGGGAAGAGCACAGAAGGATATGTTTTTGCTGCTCAGGAGCAGACTTTGCGCGCGAAGTTTTTTCGGGCAACAATTGAGAAGGAGGATGGAGATCCAAAGTGTAGCATGCTGCGTAGCGGGTAGTTTGGCGAATTTTAGGGCCTGTTTGTAGGTGCGGTTACACGGGGTACTTTTACCGTGGTTAATGACCCTTTTACCACGGAAAACTGCATTTAGTGCGTGTGACCGACATTTCCCTAGGTATATTTCCCGTGGTGAATTTCCATGGATTCGTCAAAAAGATCAGAAGAAGCGTCCATGACATTTAACGTGGTAAGTTGGAGGGGTGTTTTGATGCCCGAGGTACAAGGGCCAATCACGATGCTGATGAAGTTGTAATTAAATTTCCAGCCAATGAATTGCGTGAGATTGCTTTTTGCCTCTGTAATCTTCGTAACGTGTGACCGCTGGTTAACACGGTATACTAGAAGCCCAATTGTGAGGCACCACGGGATAATTTACCATGGGAAATGGCATTTACCATGGTGTGTGCAACGGCACCTTATATGAGGCGAGCCTGCCCGGTTTGGTGGGCTCACCCGCTTGTCTGAGGTCTCGGCTATTGTATATGAGAAGGCGGGCTGACCCGCTTGATGAGATCCCGGTCTGAGGTGCCGAGATCTCGACAAGCCGGACTGAAAATTCCTGATACAAAGGGTCCTGCCCGGTTTGCCGGGATGAAAAATTGTCATGACGCGTGGGTTGCCTTGAAAACGCGCCAGATTTGCATCATCACAGGATTATTTTTGCATCTTTTGTTTTAAAATGCCATTCCTAATTATAAATAGCTTTATAGAATTACAATTCCGAGAGGTCAAGTTGCCCTGCGTTGACATAACGAACTTTGATTGACTTTATAGCTTGAAAACAAAGTGCTGCAATTTCATCTTGGAAACCTGGAATTCAGCTGTGCTGCTCCTCTTTGTAAAGTATCCTCCATATCCTGGGACCAAAATGAAGACTTTCCGCAGTTTTCTGGTGATCACACCCTTCTACACCATGGCTTTGGCATCTTACTCTATAATCTTGCTCAGAACCTGGATATCAGGCTTCAATTTGAAGTAAAGAAATGAAGCATAATCAGTGATAATCTTAGAAACTTTGATTTTGTGTTTGTCAGATGCGAAGCATGCGTTTTCTTTTCTATCTTTGTTTGGCGCGAAAGCAAACTTCGCGAAGGCCATATTCGGAGTTTGAGGACTGTCTTAGTATATACTAAGATTACATATTTTATTGAAGCAGCTTTCTTGGAAAAGGCAAAAAAATATGAAAGTTTTTTCTTGTTTCCCCTGATTGTCTTCAGCTTTTGAGTGCCCGCCAAAGTATTCATCAATTTCAGGATTAGTTTAGTGATAAATCTCGAGGACGCCAAGAACCTTTTTTTGACTAAGAAAACTATCCATCTTAACGGCAGGATACTCCTATTTTTCTGAGGATGGTTTCCTGTTTAATTTGATCACATCTCTTGACTTCTTAAATCCAATACCCACTGAGAAGCTACATTTTTATGTCAGCACTCAAAATAACAAGATACATGAATTTTAGAGATACTTTGCCGTTCAGCTAGCACCACTTGCTCACTTAATCGACTAGTTTGCTATTTTTTTTTCCTAAGGTGAAAGAAATCGATTACTCTGGCGACAAAGTTGTCATAACAAGCTCTGATGGAAGGATACTCTCTGCAGACAAGGTAGTACATGAGCGTTCCTGCTATTCCAAAGATTAGCTGATTGTTACTATTTTTTGTCTGGTTCTTGAGGTTCGCGATGGGAAAGACCTCATGCATATACCCACCAAGAGTCCCCACCTACGTAAGGCACGCTAAATTATTCAGTTTCCAAGAATTCAGTCATCCATATCAGTTTACCTTCATCTATATCTATTTACATTGCCCACGCGATATATAAGATGAAATTAATGACGGCTGACAAATGTAGCATCGTAATGAGATACACCCACATTGTGTAGACGTCACAAAGTTTCCCTTGGCGCAACACTGCAACCCCGACGACAACCCCATTCAAACATTTCTACTTAAAACCTCCTTTCGTATGCGTTCGATGCGGGAGAAATGTACCGACATGCATACCACACATTTGTGTATTCTCTTACTACTGTTCGTGCAGCCTGTTTCGTGTGACGGTTCCGTTGGCCAAGAAATCCAGTTCGGTTCACTTAGTGAAAGCTCACTTTTCTTTATTTACCAGAAAAGCTCACAGTTCACGACCAGCTTCCTTCGTGCAGTAACCTAATCCTCAACAGATTTTGTATAACATGACAATTTTTTATTAACAGTCAATGGCTGAATTCCGTTTTGTGGTGATGCTGTCTAACAAAGGGAACCTTTTCTTTGTTCCCCTTGTTTTAACATTTGTATCAAGTGATCTCGATGCCTCGTGAATGCGCATGAAATCATGACAATTCTGTGTCTACAGGTGATTGTTACGGTGCCTTTATTCGTCTTGAAATCTGGGCGGTTGAAATTCATCCCAGACCTTCCCGAAAGAAAGCAAATGGCGATACAAAATCTTGGAGCAGGACTAATAGAAAAGGTGAGTATTTGATAGTTGGAGGACATCGAGTAATCAGTTCAAACCTTGTTGATCGTTGATAAATTCGATGGGGCTAACAGAGCGAAGGTCGTTTGTGTCATTTTTGGCTGCCGGGCGGCGTTGCAATTTTCCCTTTCGTAACCAAGCGATGTCATTTGGACGAGACAATTTTCACTGTTAAGTTTGTCGTTTGCAAGTGAGTAAAAAACTACTTAATCTAGGACTAGGTTAGCAGCGTATGTCACTTAGAATTAAAAAAAAAACTGAGGAAAAAAATTAGAAAAAGTTGATCGAACGATGTCGAACTCGGTTCAAAGGCTTGAGAGCAAAAGCACTTAACGTCTACACTACCGAAACAACGGCTACAAGATGGCAATTTTAAAATATTTAAATGAAGCTAATTCTAACAATTTATTGAAAGCTAACCGAATAAAAAGGCTTGGTTACTTAAAATGGTATCGTTTGTTTACGAAAGGGAAAGAAGCGATACGGCGGTGTTATACGAGCGTGAAATTTATTCGAGTGCATCCTACATTCAACAAAGTTAATCGATTCTGATTAGACGTTTGGCAGTTGGATAATCACTCTCAAATTATACTTTGCAGACCCAATTATGTTCATATTTTGATGGTGCGGGATTAAAATATCTATATTTATTTAATCGAGTCCTTTCACGGGATCGCATAAGCCCAACAAATCCCAAGTGCGTGGACATAGGACTCGAACCTGGAAATGTTGATTAACCCGTCACTTGACCACTACACCGCTAACTGCTCAGGGACAATATTTTTAACATTGTTTGATAATGCTGTGTTATCAATCGGCAACAAACAATCTTAAAGTGAAGCTATGGTCCTCGTAGTTGATTTCATATCTGCGCTTCATTTATGATCCATTTCGTATATCATTTCATCGTTGAAGCTAAACATTTTAAAATCAAAGCTTAGTCCTAAATTATTAATCTAACTTAGGCCTAATTAATCTTCAGCAGCGATATTCTATGGGAGACTGAAGCCAAATAATTTTTTTTTTTTGGAGAATGTGTCTTGGTGAAGCGGAAAGAAGCGTTTCCTTTCGAGTAGAATCCAATCCACGGATATGATTTTTTTTTTCTCCCTATTCTCTCTGCTACGACAAGTCCTGGGACACAGTGTCCTAAATTAACGTAAATTCCAAGCAAATACACCTTATTCCAAAATGGCCGTCATTTTAGTATTCTTTTGTTTGCTTGCAAATCAGCCCTTGTTGCCTCGTTCTTAAGCTAAAAATTCATAAGAATATTTTACCTTGAACGAGGCAACAAGGGCTAATTTGCAAGCGAACAAAAGAATCCTAAAATGGTGGCCATTTTGGAATAAGGTGTATTACGAATTAGCGATAATCGTTAATTTAAAGAAGAGATCATGTTGGAAATTTTCAGGTGTCTAGAAGAGACAGAGACAATTAATTAAATTGTTCAGATAAGTGCGAGTATCACTTCTCCCTTTCGTCTCAACTTCAAATATATACATTAATTTTATTTGATTCATCGAGTCCTTCAAGGGAACACATGAGCCCGACAAATTGGCCTCAGAACTGAGTGGCTTCGTAGCTTCTCCCTTCCGCCAATTAAAGTGAACATAAACTCAAATATTTTTCGCTCCCAATATAAATCTCGCCATCCAAAGCAAACATACGGCACCATTATTGCTCAGAATTTTGTTTTTCTGTGCCGTGAACGCCACGTAAACTTGGCAGAAGTAACAGTAATTTGGACCCACGACCGTGATGCGAGAGGCATGGGTATATTCTGGAATTATATCACAAACTGCTTTGCATTCCTGTTTTCAAAGCAATTTTGCATTGCAAAGCAGCTTGTGACGTAAAATTGATAGACCCATGCCTCTCACATCACGGTCGTGGGTCCAAATTACTTTTACTTTGTATTACTGTGCGCGTCTTGCATGGCAGATAAAAAGCGAAATTTTGAGGTGGGGATGGTAAAACATGTTTGCTTTTGGTGGATGGCAACCACGCACGTACTGCTAAGGCCAAATTCAGGCTAGGCGTTTAACCATCCCTCAAACTGACATTTCCCTTTTCATTCAACTTACACGACGTACAATCTATTTCAAACTTCAAACCTACTTCTGTAGTAAACTGGCATTTAGCATGACACACAAGATGGCGGGTTTCAGCCACTTTATTACCAAGCCACCATGGGTAAAACTGCACCCAAATACTAATATATTACAACTTCAGAGAAGGCATAGCAAAGAGTTGCACTCGGATCGATGGCTTCTCATTGCAGTTTCGGATATCCACTAGACTAACGAGACAAAAAACGCCAAATGTCAAAATGTCGGAGGCAATCAAAAGACATAAAATTATTATAAAAGGTACTAAATTCTAAAATGTACTTTTATCAATGTTAATTCAATATTGCGACGAAAGGATTTTCCGCAATTTGCCTTTATTCCAATGTTTGCCCCCCAGCATAACACATGGCTAATTTGCATGACAATTTGAAAACCAACATGGCGGCTATCGTGAATAAGGGCTATTGGCACCTTAGTTGGCGGTGTCTGGTGCTGCTGCCTGGGCGCCATGAAAAAGGTTTGTTCAAACTAGTGCCAGTGCCCGTGTGCACGGGGCCAAATCAAGACAAAAATGGTTGCTATTTTAAATGAAAACGACATGCAAAAAAATGATAGTACAAGGAAGAATACCCAAACCTGAATGAAAGTTCTACACAACTGAATGCAGTTAATAGACATAAAACGGGAAAAACGCCGATTTCACGTGCAATTTGGAATTTAGCTATACTCTTGATGTTTTTGAAGTTTTTAAACTGGATTCCCCTTAACTTTAAAAACGTCTCTCGTAGAACCTGTTGATTCTGATTTGTATGAGATGGCCGTTGGATTTCTCATGCGATTACAGTACAATTTGAACTTTGATTGCAGGTTGTTTTAAAGTTCAAATGCAATTTTTGGGAGAAAGTAGTGCAAGATGCAGACTTTTTTGGTCATGTTCCAGAATCTCCTGAGGGGAGAGGTAGCTGTGGTCTTTTTTATGATCTCAGCAGTAAGGTGCGTAGCTTGGAGCATTCTTTTCCGTAAATGTTCGTTTTACCTTTCAGTAGGGCAGGGGCTGCAATTGACGGATTATCTTGAAAACAATTAAATTCTCTTATTTCTCAAATCCAAAGTTTATAGGCGTAAAAACCGAGTGACAAAATTTTAATATTGAATTCATAGAAAAAGCCTTGTAATAATCTTGGGGCTTTTATTTAATGATTCACAGTTCGCGTTTTTAAAAAACAGATAGTTCAGGACAAGGAAGGTTAGATTGAGTAGAAAATGACCTAATCTACTCAGTAGTTTAGAATCGAAGCCCAAAATAATAATTCCATAGACCACTTTCATAAATGGCGACCACTTTTACATTCTTTTGTCTTCATGTTAATGAGACCTACTGCCCTCATTTTGAAACAAATTCTTTTGAAATTTGCTTGTCGTATCGAGGCTAGAAAGGCTTATTAACATTAAAACAAAAGAATATTTTATTTGGTCGCCATTATGAAAGAGGTCCATGCGACATACCAACTCACCCTCATGCATGCACACACCGCATTCCAGATGCATTCTTAATTAATCAATTCAAATTGTGACGTCACTTTCGGCACTCCGATCCGGCTCTCTCGTGATTTTTGAGTTGGCACAAATAACATCGATCTCATATGATAGTGTTACGGCTTTCCCAAGGCAAGTTAAGTCCTGTTGGACCGGGTTGTTAACTGTATCAGTGGCCGGGGAGTTACGCCGCTGTTTGCATAATAAGCAAGAAAGGCTACTGATATCCCACAAAACGGATGTTGCGTTATAACACATGTATTCCGTAATTGTTTTTAATAAAATTATTAGCAACAAGATAACAGTCAAAGTACTTATACATTCGTTACTGAATAAATATACAACTACTTTCAAATGCCTCGTGTCGATGACAAAACAGGAATCGAACGCACCTCACTAATCCTTGATTACTCCTAGTCTCTATGTAATAAACTAGAACCTATCAAATTTTAGCCCTAGTTTCAAGATGCGAAAATGTGTTTTTATCAATGGAAAGCATGTAATCAGAGAACTAAGAAGCTTTTTGTGGCTTATAGCTGGGGTTGGAGGGGATGGAACTAGAAACTACAGTTTGAAAACGTGGATTAACCTTTTTTCTTATTTGGCACGATAAAAACACTTTTAATTAAATTTTGTAAGGATAACAGCAGCGTGTTTCTCTGATGCTCCTCACGTCTTGGTCTCTATATAAGTAATTTATTAGGCTAATTTAGCCTGCCAAGAGGCTCTCAGCTCTTCGCGGGCCAAGCGAGAAAGATTCTCTCCTACCGCGAGGAGGGAGCCTACTCACAACACTGCAACTGTGGGGACACGATTCGAAGTAGCACTTTCTCTGAGATTCTCGTTCGTAGCATACTTGCTGTGTGCCTAGACAGCGTAGTCTGGGAACTCATTAATTAAGATTTAATACCCTTAAAAACAGAATTATGAACAGTTATATTACGTCAAATGAGGCAAATGCGAATTTTTTCCAGAGCAATGAAAATACTAAAAAGACGAGCCACGTGTTGATGACAGTGTTAAGTGGTGAAACAGCTTCCCGTGTGCAGCAAATGACAGACGAAGAGGTGGTGGACATGTGCATGGTGACTCTACGGAAATTATTTCCTCATGAGGTAATAAGTATTACGGTCAATATAAGTTATATGCGATGCAAACGGATAAGAAGTTAAAACAAGTTTAATTTTCATCGTCTAGTTTGTTTCCAAGATATAATTACATTTTTAAATATATATATTTTTACTACACGCGTAGAGCAAAAGCTAATCGAGGCGTGTAGAGAAAGAAAAATATGGAAATGTTAAACTACAAAAAGGACGTCGCAGAAAAAAAAAAATTCAATTATAGTAGACAATCACAAGCGGGACAATGATAAGGAGGAAAAATAAAAAAGGAAATTGGAGAGGTCAAATTCTCGCAGCCATCTTGGTTTTTTAATTGATCGCATTAATTTTTTTCTTAAAAAACTGACAGTTTCATATACAAAAACAAAACAAAGGAATAAAACGACAGCGGCACAAGACCAAAAGAACACCTTATACAAGGGAGCAATATCTGGATTAAGGGTGCATTCCTTGAGGCGAGGCATGCATCATCGCAAATTTATACAAATTCTTTAAACAGAGACGTCTCGTTATGTTTCGCTCTGTACCTAGAATGCTTCATGAACAGGGAGGCGTAATTAGAAATTCTCAGCAAGTTTCTCAGATTTCAAGTAAAAATGCTAAAGGTGCAAGAGAGCATTTTTTTATGAGCAAATGCAAAGCTACAAATGATCTATATCTATCATAAACCAACGAGTCTCTCTTCCTTCTGTGACAACCCTGCATGAACGTTGTCCGAAAATGTGCATTTGAAAGAACACTGTGACATATTGTTGCTGTGTATCGCCCATATGTAGCTGGCGTTGCGATCGTATTTATTGAAAGAAATCAAAAATTTTGTTCCAAGCATTAAGTGTAATGGACCTGTATTGCGAATTTCAGCTCAGCACATTTTCGAACCAGTTTAAACTTGGCAAAATATGTTGTTCACTTGACTGGAAATACAATCGATGCCCATGTTCGAGTTCCCCTTTCAACTTGCCCCCAAAAAGACAGAATTAAATGAATTTTCCCTTCCCTTTTGGCTTGGTTAAAAATTCTTTTGCAAAATCAGGGCTTAAATTTCAATGCAAGGCTACAACATTGTTGGTGCAGTCATGTGTGATGAGAACAGGTTCACTTGTGTCGGGTATAGAGCCAGTATTTTGGCGAGCCCTAGAAGAACTGGGTACGGAAAAGTGGCTTCCCTCGCCCCATTCTTCTTGCGCGCTTCCGCCGCCAAAATTCTGGCTCGATACCGAAAACAATTTAGTCTGCTCAAAGGCTATATGTGATTAAATGCAGGATTTGTCCAGAAAGCTTAAGCCCGCGGACTGCAGTTTCAGCTAAGACTGAAAGAGCAACTTTCGGATGGCAATGAAGTACATGTTTGGAGACATGGAGTAATTACAAGGGCTTCCATGAAAACCCCCCCATTCGATGATAATTCTTTTCTTGTTTTGTCCAAAACATGGAGCAGAGTTTCAACATTCAGTTTTGTTTGACATTTTCTGTTTAGATTCCAGATCCAGAAGCTTACTTGGTAACAAACTGGGGAAGGGATCCATATTCTGGAATGGCCTACTCCTATATTCCTGTTGGCTCAACTGGAGAGGAGTACGATCACTTAGCATGTGACATTGATAACAGAGTGTTTTTTGCAGGAGAGGTAGGTTTGGCAGTTAGCTGAAGTCTTGGACGCATCTTTTGGGGAAACTCGTACTTACACATGCGATTTTCTTTTTTGACATTTTTTTTTAATCATTAACTGTGTTTATTCAATTCATAGTCAAATTTTGTTGTGTGAGTTACTCCTGACGGCTGTTTCACTTTCATTCAAATTGGTATCCGGTCTACTTACTTTATAATTAAAACATGGCAGGTGTCAGCGATTGCGTTATCCCCGCGCTTTGCGCATGCGACCACCCAAATCAACGTTTCACCAAAACACTGAGACAGTGAGTGCTCACAAAGTTCCGTTGGAGAAGTGGGGAACAGTCATTGCCATCCCTCAAACATTTCTCTTTTTATTCAACTTACACGACGTTCAATTTACTTCACAGAAACAAACATTTTAAACATTTAGAGAAGACTCGGACGGACCTGGGTCGATGGCTTCTCATAGCGGTTTCCGATATCCACTAGACTAACGAGAAAAGCTCCCGGAAAGTCTCTCTGCTCGGCAGAGGCGCTCATGTGTGGTCCCAACGGTGCCAGCAGTCGACCTTCATGCACTTCCCGGCTTCGCGATCCTGCGCCAATGTTCGTATTTCGTGAGGAAAGGGGGGATTTTCTGGGTTGATTAGCTTGGCAGCATACTCATGGAATATAACTTTACGTCCACCAGGTCTTGATTTGCCATGTGTCAGATTTATAGTATTGACATAGTGGTATCCAGCAAAACAAGTGAAAGCTAACCGTCTTCAAAGTGGTTTCTAGACATAAATACTGCAGATCAGCGTGGCTCAGCTTAGAAACGCTATTTCTTGTTGAACTAAAGCTCTAATAGGCCATTTTCGAAATATCAATATTCAGCTTGATAGTGAAGCAGAGACGACAAAAACAATAGAAACAAGTTGCAATGAATGTGAAAGATATTAGCATATCATCCACTTTCCTTTGGCTTTGTTCTCTAAACCTCTCTTTCAAGCTGAATTTTAATATATCGAAAGTGGTTTATAGGTGGTTTTCAACTGACGTCACAGCGGCCATGTTGGTACACAGAACAATAGAGAGAGAAGTCTTTTGGGAATTTGAGTCTATTATAATGCAAAACATGGGCCATATTTGCTATTCTTTTGTACACTAACATGGCCGTCTCATCACTTGATTGAAAACCATCTATTCTGTCTGTTTTCATTCTTTTTACAGCGGTAAGCTTGTCATATTAAGATGAGATATTGCGTCGTGTAATTGCTACGAAATGTCCAATGTCATTTTGAGTGATGGCCGTGAGTGTTGACCTGGAGAAGTGACTTGGTTTATCACAGATGAACTTGATAGGTTGGAGCTCACCCTCGTGATCATCGGCTACGATGGGTTTTACCTTCATAAAGGAAAAGCCTTGCATAAGAAGCGAGCTCAATTCCATAGAGATTAATTTGGTGAAATAAAGATGCCTGCCGTTACCGGCAGGTACAAAACACAGGTCACAGGTCACAGATCATTGTTTTGCCAATACAGAAAGTATCCTAAACATTCATAAAAGCTAACCTTTAGGCCTAATTAGGCGTAAAGAAAAGTTTTTAAGCCTGATGTTAGCTTTTATGAATGTTTAGGATACTTTCTGTATAGGTAAAACAATGACCTGTGGCCTGCGTTTTGTACCTGCCGCTGCCGTTACTTTGTTCTGGGACACAGTTATGGCATCGTGTGAAAAGTCGAGAATTTGCCTTCACGAGAAAGAAGGCACTGCCAGTAGGAGTTCACTAAAAAATAAGCTTTGAAATAATTTGCAACCGCCACATCACCGGCATATACGATCTTTTCGATCTTGAAATAAGGGTGCCAAACAGCCCGGGCAAAAACAGCACACTAATGACTCGACAACAAACGGATAAACATACAAAATTGCCTTTAATTGTGAGTTTAATTAACTCTTTCTCACGACTTATCTTGGCTTCTTTGAGCGTTTAGACAATTAATGACGCGACGCAAAATTCACTTGTAGTCCTATAGTGATGTTTCTCGTGACGTCACCCATTATTATTAATATGCCAACCAGGACTTAATTGGATGATAAAACAATGGCTTTTGTTCCGTGGTTGTCAAATTTGAATATCAAAAAGAAATGTGACGTCAATGTTTGTAAACAAGAAATATCGCTATTCTTGGGTTTCACTCACGTGATCAACAGCCATGTTTTTCAACGAAAACAAAAGAAGACGTTAGCATAATAATAGCTTTCAATTCCCGGAGGATTGGATCGGGATACCAACATGGCCGCCATTTCATTGTTTGGGGACACCAACATGGCAGCCGTGACGTCATGTGAAATCCAAGAATTGCAATTGAAGGAGACTGCGAGTAGTCTTTAATTTTTAATCCATCGCCGAAATTAGAGACCATTCACAGTCTACTATTGAAACCGCTTTCGCTGAAAAATGTTTCGCGTAGGTGGAAAAACGTTTTTCAGTCTTTCAAGATCAAGTGTTCGAACCCAGCCGGTTGGAGTCTACCATTCTACTTTTTTCATGTAAAAGTAGTACCAGTCTTGATGATCAGGGGTGAGAAGCGGCGGCTAGTCGTTAAACTTTCTGTCAACAAAACCTGTTTCGTTAGTCATTTAAAAATTCATATCTGTATACTCTCCTCACTTATCGTTATATGTATCGGAAGAGATACCAAAAATGTTAGAGATACACACATACCGAAAGGGGTAACTGTGCAAAATTGAGAAAAGGGATGCCCATAACACCAGTGATTTAAACATGGGGAGGATGCCCATCCGTGACTGACAGACTAACAAAAGCAGTGGAATAAACATTGTGTTTTTGCTCTCTCTTCAGGCAACCAATCGCTGCTTTCCGCAAACAGTGACTGGGCTTACTTGAGTGGTATAAGAGAAGCTGCCAAGATTGTATCATCTTTGGAAAGCAGCCCGACCTGGAAAAAATAAGCTAAAGGTTCCATCATATCTAGAAAACTGTTGCATCGGAAGCTTTGAACCCAATATTCACCAAAGGAGATTACCAGAGGGACTCCACGGGCTTAGAGATTATATGGTGACCTTAGAATGTTTGACAATAAGAGATGTTCAGTTATGATGACAAGATTTCGATACGTATGCAACACAAGAGTATGATACGTTTGCTTCAAAATTTAAATTACTATAAATGATTATCTCAATGTAGCAAACAAGCTCCCCGTCGAGGAGAGATAGGGGACTCTGCTTGCATGATTGTAAGTACAAATTTGGTTTTTATTTAAGAGAGCGATGCTACGTATGGCTTCAATCGCGTTTGAAAAGACGTTAATTCACTGTGGTTGCCATTACTTGAGCGATTTCGCGTGGCTTGGTCATCGCGTGGTTCGAGAGAAACTTATTTCGGACGAAGCCAAGCCTTGCTGCGATTTCATTTGGCCTCTGCTGGTCATTAGTTCTCTGCCAAGGTCTTTCTGATTCTATAGCGTTCTCTTTGTTATACAAAGGTGATTTAGCAGAGCGGGCAAGGCCCTTCAAGTTCTCTAAGAGGAACACTGAGTTTATGGTTTTCTGATCCACGTTATTAAATGTGTTTTCACGATTCTCTAATATCAAAAAGTATAAAATTTATTGCGAATTACTGCTTGTTTTAATAAGTACATATTGGTACTGATGTGTTATGAGATTCTATAAATAGACCTTATCACGATGGCCGCCATGTTGGATTTGCTATTATCATGCAAATAAGCTACACACTTCTGATGGCACAAGTTCGAGAGGCTATAACCGAACATCTTAGCCACGCAGATAACTTGTTTCACGTTCATTGAATGTTGATCACCTAAGTAGTAAAATAGAATGATTACCTCTTTAGTGAAAAATGAGCAGAAAGCGAAGTAGAAAGTCGAAATGTCAAAGGCAATCAAATGGTAAAATTCCATAAAAGTTACTTAATTCTAAATTCTAAAATGTACTTTTAGCAATGTTATTTCAATATTTCGACGAGCTGATTTTCTGCAATTTGCCTTTTTTCCAGTGTCTGCCCCCAGCATAACAGGTGCTAATTTGCATGACAATTTGAAAACCAACATGGCGGCTATCGTGAATCAGGCCTATTACGCTTGTTAGAGGTATCTTTTACAGCATGGGCTACTTATTGACTGCAGAGAGCTTGTTTCTTGTATCCAATGCACGTTTGCACTAGGAATTACTTAGAAGAAATATTTTCACAGCATGCTGTGGGTATGAGAATAATATGGTTTTCAATAAGCGGTGATTGTTCATCTTGACTGGTGGACGAGAGCTGAATGAAACTATTACCCAGTAAAGTCATTTGATGACTGCTCCTTTCGTTTCGTGTAAGCATGCTGCAGGGCAGCACTTGTCTTTAACTAGACATGTTTTTTTTTCATTGTAATCACGGGTCTTTATTTGTACTGAGAACGATGGTGCTTTCTTGAGCATTTTCCTTGTTTCATCAAAGGCAAAAACATCCATGACATTTACTATATTGTGAGTTGGCAAAAAATAAGGAGTAATTTTACCTCAATTGAGCGTTTCATCCGCTATATTTTGCATTATTTATGACGTTGACGACATTACCGAACGTGAACATTAAAAATGCATTTTATGTCCTTGGCATCCCTTCGTAGCAGTCCTTTATTTACCTTAAAAACGGATATTATAACTGTGCTTTGCTGGGGGTTGTTTCTAACCAAGCCTCCTTCCTTCCTTCCCTACGAATCAATGCCTGGTGATGGTCGACGTGCATGGATTCCCCGAATTGCCCGATCTTTTCGTCCACAGTCCGAGTTCATTGTCGCACAAGAGAGATTCTTGGTATCGCGACCGTGACACAGAAACCAACTGTCCTGAGCTACGATATTAATTTGGGAAGATTACGAATTCGAAAGACAGTGGAAGTTTAAGGTCCAAGCTTGTTCGGTTAAGATGACTGGACATTGGCCTCGTTCTTTTTTTGCGTGTTTATGGACCTCGCCATCGTCTCGGTCCATAAACACGCAAAAAAGAACTCGGCCAAATCCAGCCATCTTGACCTCACGCTTGGTCAATAACTCATCTGACGTCCATTTTTTCCATATTTATGCAGTTTTTTGCCTAGAAGCTCACTGGTAAAGTGCGTAGCACTTAAGCGTAATTTCAGTCGGAAATTCTCCTCATTTCGAAAATCAAGCGATGTCCCTTTCGTGGCTTCCGTGTGTCCTTATTGTTTGACTAATTTGCACCATAGATGAAGGAAAGATACCGAACATTAGAAAATAACAGTACAGGGCCCGGTTGTTCGAAAGCCGATATAACGCCTAATCCGGTCCCTAGATTAAAAAATTACCAAGGACAAAGGGAGTTTATTTCTCTACTCCCAAATGTTGTAAGAACGCTGGATACTTTGGCAGAATTTTTTACATAAGAGGAAGACCAATCTTGGAAAACCAAAAATAACCCAAAAGAAAACTTGCTCTGAAAAAAAGTTGAAAAATTAAAGCAAAGTTTACGCTCATCTTGGATTAAGTTAATCGGCTTTCGACAACCGGGGCCAGGAGAATAATGACAAAAAGTTAAAAACGGAAACATTTGGAGGGAAAAAAAAAGACACCCCGACCCGCTCCCCCCGGTTTGGACTACTTACCATGCTGATTTTCCTCTGAAGGGATTTTCACTTAAGGGCGGTGCCTACTATTGTTATTGCGCATACGTTCTGCGGCATCTTGAGATACTCGGGATTCCTATCGGTGAGGCTTACTAATAGTAGGGATATCTTTTGCGCGGTTTTTTTAAAACTATCCGGGAGAAGAAGGAGAAAGTACATCTTAGTAGTTACTCTTGGTATCCAAAAAGAAAATGGGGGTAAAGTGAAACCATGCATTTTGTCAGAGCTAATCAAGTTTCAATTTGATGAAAGAACGCCTATCATTGCTTTTATTTTAAAACCTTTTATACAAAAATATGATCCTGAATATCTTTGAAAAATGCGTGGTTACCCCCCATTTCTTTTTTGGATTTAAAAATAACACTTGTTAAGATCTACATTTCCTGCATAATCACACCACTGGGGCAAAAATATTGTTAATTAGTAGGCCACACGTCCTTAAATGCACCATCACATTTACGTAACGAAAATGAATTTTAACACCGAATTTCCAAAAGGTGGCACTCGCCTTGTTAGTTTTGTTTTTCAAATTT
>NC_090873.1:19336321-19351321 GCF_036669935.1 Montipora foliosa
CTTTTAAGTTGTGTGAATTAGATGTGAAAAATCTTGTGTAAAAAAAAAGGGTAGTTAAACGTTGCTCACCGCCCCATGCGCAGCAAGGCTTTGCTTGAACAAGCCAACACGCTTCCTTGAGGTTTCTGGATTTAAAACTAGCATTGTTTGTGGCATTAAACCACCCCACCACTTGACGAGTGAAAGACAGGGTGAACTTGGCAGTAGTGGGCTCAAGTTGACTGCTGGACAGGCAACTGGTTCTCGATTAGATTGCAGGATCAAGACAGGTTAACGTATTGTGAGGAATAAATAAACCCACGGTAGCTCCGCTTTTAGGCCTGGCTAAATCTATATATTGTAGAGAATATATGAAATTTCGTATAATTGGACTTAGGTTATGTAATTATTTTAGTGGGAAAGTGATTCATCGAAGTGAATGGAGCAACTGCAAAAAAGAAGCCTGAAGAAACTGCGGGCTCATGGGCTGCAATTTTTTTTAAGACAATGCAACCATTTAATTGTAATGGCCTTTTTTACTGCAAGGAGGGGAAGTTTCTTCGTAACCACTTTTGTGATGCCACGCAACGCTGTCCCCCAATGAAGCAGTCCGGCACACTACAAAAACAGCTTATAACGAGGACTAATGGCGGGGAGTATAGTATAGTGCGGAAAAGATGACCTTAGCAAAAACGCGGTCCATCTGGTTCTGGAGTTGTATGTTACCAATAAGACATGTTTATCGATCCAACAGATAAAGTTTTGGAGATGCAAACAAACAGTTCTTGGTGGAGACGGAGGGCTTATTCAAGGAAGTAAGTACATACATTAGTGACTCTTATTGCATACTCTCTTTTCAACGGTGCATATGTTAAGTGATCATAATTTTGTTATGAGTTTTCTTTTGTTTTTTCGGTGTTGAACGGCTTAAGCCATTGGGTAAGCTGATGGCTTCCTTGTTACGGGATATTGTTCTTGTTTTGGTGATTGTGTGGTGAGGAGAGGAAAATGGACTGTTTGGATATTTCAAGGCTGACGTGCTGTTGAATGTTGTTCGAAAGGGCTTTGCAGATGTGAGAAACGAAAGAACGAGGACAAGAAGCGGGGAGGAGGCAAGGGAGGGGACGTTTCGCGAGGACGAGGTTGAACTGCATGTTTACGAGGGATTTCATTGAAGGTGGCTCATGAGAGGGTCGTGGCAGTGGACCTAGATCTGAGTATTTTGGGAAGAGCACAGCAGGATATGTTTTGGCTGCTCAGGAGCAGACTTTGCGCGCGAAGTTTTTTCGTGCAACAATTGAGAAGGAGGATGGAGCATCCAAAGTGTCGTATGCTGCGATGCGGTTAGTTTGGCGAAATTTTTGGGATGTTTGTAGGTCGCGGTTAAAAGGGGTACTTTTACCGTGGTTAATGACCATTTTACCACGGAAAACTGCATTTAGTGCGTGTGACCGACATTTCCCTAGGTCTATTCCCGTGGTGAATTTCCATGGATTCGTCAAAAAGATCAGAAGAAGGCGTCCATGACATGTAAAGTGGTAAGTTGGAGGGGGTGGTTGGATGCCGAAGGTACAAGGGCCAATCACGATGCTGGATGAAGTTGTAATTAAATTTCAGCCAATGAATTGCGGGAGATTGCTTTTTGCCTCTGTAATCTTCGTAAAGTGTGAACGCTGTGTTACCACGGTATTCAAGAAGCCCAATTGTGAGGCACCACGGGATAATTTACCAGGGCAACTGGCATTTACCATGGTGTGTGCAACGGCACTTATATGCGGCGAGCCTGCCCGGTTTGGTGGGCTCACCCGCTTGTCTGACGGTTTCGGCTATTGTATATGAGAAGGAGGGCTGACCCTTGCTTGATGAGACTCACCCGGTCTGAGGTACCGAGATCCGGACAAGCCGGACTGAAAATTCCTGATACAAAGGGTAATGGCCCGGTTTTGCCGGGATGAAAAATGGTCCATGACGATGGGGTTGCCTTGAAACGGCGCCAGATTTTGCATCAATCCACAGGATTATTTTGGAGCTTTTGTTTTAAAATGCATTTCCTAATTATAAATAGCTTTATAGAATTACAATTCTCGAGAGGTCAAGTTGCCCTGCGTTGGGACATAACGAAACTTGGATGGACTTTATAGCTTGAACACAAAGTGCTGCAATTTCAATTTGAAACCTGGAATTCAAGCTGTGCTGCCTCCTCTTTTGTAAAGTATCCTCCATCTCCTGGGACCAAAATGAAGACTTTTCCGCAGTTTTCTGGTGATCACACCCTTCTACACCATGGCTTTGGCATCTTAATCTATAATATTGCTCAGAACCTGGATATCAGGCTTCAATTTTGAAGTAAAGAAATGCAAGCATAATCAGTGATAATATTAGAAACTTTTGCTTTGTGTTTGTCAGATGCGAAGCATGCGTTTTCTTTGTGGTCTATCTTTGTTTGGCGCGAAAGCAAACTTCGCGAAGGCCATATTCGGAGTTTTGAGGACTGTCTTAGTAGCTACTAAGATTACATCTTTATTTGAAGCAGCCTTTCTTGGAAAAGGCACAAACAAATATCAAAGTTGTTTCTTGTTTCCCCTGATTGTCTTAAGCTTTTGAGTTGCCCGCCCCAAAGTATTCATCAATTTCAGGATTAGTAGTTAGTGATAAATCTCGAGGGAAGACAAGAACCTTTTTTTGACTAAGAAAACTATCCATCTTAACGGTCAGGATACTCCTATTTTCTGAGGATGGTTTCCTGTTTAATTTGATCACATCTATTGACTTCTTACATTCCAATACCCACTGAGAATGCTACATTTTTATGTCAGAACTCAAAATGACAAGGAGAAATGAATTTTAGAGATGACTTTGCCGTTAAGCTAGCACCACTTGCTCACTTAAATCGACTAGTTTGCTATTTTTTTTCCTACGGTGAAAGAAATCGATTACTCTGGCGACAAAGTTGTCATAACAAGCTATGATGGAAGGATATTCTCTGCAGACAAGGGTAGTACATGAGCGTTCCTGCTATTCCAAAGATTAGCTGATTGTTACTATTGTTTGTCTGGTTCTTGAGGTTCGCGATGGGAAAGACTTCATGCATATACCCACCAAGAGTCCCCACCTACGTAAGGCACGCTAACTTATTCAGTTTCAAGAAATTCAGTCATCCATATCAGTTTACCTTCATCTATATCTATTTACATTGCCCAAGACGATAGGATAGATGAAATTAATGACGGGCTGACAAAATGTAGCCTCGTAATGAGATACACCCACATGTGTAGACGTCACAAAGTTTCCCTTGGCGCAAACACTGGCAACCCCGACGACAACCCCATTCAAACATTTCTACTTAAAACCTCCTTTAGTAATGCGTTCGATGAGGGAGAAATGTACCGACATGCATACCACACATTTGTGTATTCTTTGATCCTGTTCGTGCAGCCTGTTTCGTTTTTTTTGTGACGGTTCGATGGCCAAGAAATCAAGTTCGGTTGTCACTGAGTGTGAAAGCTCACTTTTCTGTATTTACCAGAAACGGCTCACAGTTCACGACCAGCTTCCTTCGTGCAGTAACCTAAATCCTCAACAGATTTTGTATTAACATGACAATTTTTTATTAACAGTCAATGCTCTGAAGTCCGTTTTGTGGTGATTGCTGTCTAACAAAGGGAACCTTTTCTTTGTTCCCTTGTTTTAACATTTGTATCAAGTGACCTCGATGCCTCGTGCAATGCGCATGAACTCATGACAATTCTGTGTTCACAGGTGATTGTTACGGTGCCTTTATTCGTCTTGAAATCTGGGCGGTTGAAATTCATCCCAGACCTTCCCGAAGTAAAGCAACTGGCGATACAAAATCTTGGAGCAGGGACTAATAGAAAAGTGAGTATTTGATAGTGGGAGGACATCGCAGGAATCAGTTCAAACCTTGTTGATACGGTGGATAAATTCGATGGGGCTAACAGAGCGAAGCGTCCGGTGGGTCATTTTTGGCTGCCGGGCGGCGTTGCAATTTTTACCTTTCGTAACCAAGCGATGTCATTTGGACGAGACAATTTTCACTGTTAAGTTTGTCGTTGTGCACGAAGTGAGTAAAAAAATACCTTAATCTAGGACTAGAGTAAATGTGAGCGTATGTCACTTAGAATTAAACAAAAAACTTGAGGAAAAAAATTAGAAAAAGTTGATCGAACGATTGTCGAAACTCGGCTCAAAGGCTTGAGAGCAAAAGCACTTCTTAACTTCTACACTACCGAAACAACGGCTACAAGTGGGATGGCAATTTTAAAATATTTAAATGAAAGTAATTCTAACAATTTCTTGAAAGCTAAACGAAATAATCAAAAAGGTTTGGTTACTTAAAATGGTATCGTTTGTTACGAAAGGGAAAAGAAGAAGAAGCGATACGGGCGGTGTTGTATACGAGCGCTGGAAATTTATTCGAGTGCATCCTACAAGTTCAACAAAGTTAATCGATTCTGATTGAGACGTTTTGGGCAGTTGGATTAATCACTCTCAAATTATACTTTGCAGACCCAATTATGTTTCCTCTTTTGATGGTGCGTGGATTAAAATATCTATATTTATTTAATCGAGTCCTTTAAACGGGAATCGCATAAGCCAACAAATCCCAAGTGCGTGGACATAGGAGACTCGAACCTGGAAATGTTGATTAACCCGTCAGCTTGAACCACTCCACCGCTAACTGCTCACGGGACAATATTTGTAACATTGTTTGATAATGCTGTGTTATCAATCCGGGCAACAAACAATCTTAAAGTGAAGCTATGGTCACTCTCCTCGTAGTTTGATGTCATATCTGCGCTTCATTTTGGATCCATTTTCGTATATTCAGTTTCATCGTTTGAAGGCTAAACATTTTAAAATAAAAAGCTTAAGTCCTAAATTATTAATCTAACTAACTTAGGGCCTAATTTAATCTTCAGCCGCGAGTATTCTTATGGAAGACTGTGAAAAGCCAAATAATTTTTTTTTTTTGGAGAATGTGTCTTGGTTGAAGCGGAAAAGAGCGTCTTCCTTTCGAGTAGTATCCAATCCACGGATATGATTTTTTTTTTTTCTTCCCTATTCTCCTCTCTGCTACGACACGTTCCTGGGACACAGTGTCCTAAATTAACGTAAAATTCCAAGCAAATACACCCTTATTTCTCGCCAAATGGCCGTACCATGTTTAAGGTATTCTTTTGTTTGCTTGCAAAATCAGGTGCCCATTGTTGCCTCGTTCTTAGCTAAAAATTCATCAAAGATATTTACCTTGAACGAGGCAACAAGGGCTAATTTGCAAGAAACAAGATTCCTAAAATTTTTGGGGTGGCCATTTTGGGGAATAAGTGTGATTACGAATTAGCGATAAATCGAAATTTAAAGACAGAGATCATGTTGGAAATTTTTTCCCAGGTGTCTAGAAGAGACAGAGGACAATTAACTAAATTGTTTCAGATAAGTGCGAGTATCACTTCTCACTTTCGTCTCAACTTCAAATATATACATTAATTTTATTTGATTCATCGAGTCCTTCAAGGGAAACACATGAGCCGCGACAAATTGGCCTCAGAACTGAGTGGCTTCGTAGCTTCTCCCTTCCGCCAATTAAAGTGAACATAACACTCAAATATTTTTCGCTCCCAATATAAATTCTCGCCATCCAAAGCAAACATACGGCACCATTAATTGCTCAGATTTTGTGTTTTTCTTTCTGTGCCGTGGAACGCCACGTAAAATGGAAGAAGTAAGTAACAGTAATTTAGGCACCCACGACCGTGATGCGAGAGGCATGGGTATATTCCTGGAATTATATCACAAAATGCTTTGGCATTCCTGTTTTTTCAAAGCAATTTTGCATTGCAAAGCAGCTTGTGACGTAAAAATTGATAGACCCATGCCTCTCACATCACGGATCGTGGGTCCAAATTACTTTTACTCTTTTATTACTGTGCGCGTCTGCATGGCAGAATAAAAAGCGAAATTTTGAGGTGGGGATGGTTTAAAACATGTTTGCTTTTGGTGGATGGCAACCACGCACGTACTTGCTAGGGCCAAATTCAGGCTAGCGCGTTTTTTAACCATCCTCAAACTGGACATTTTCCCATTTTCATTCTCAACTACCACGAAGTACAATCTATCTCAAACCTTCAAACCTACTTATGTAGTAAACTGGAATTTAGCCTGACACACAAGATGGCGGGTTTCAGCCACTTTACTTACCAAGCCGACCATGGGTAAAACTGCAACCCAAAAATACTATATATTACAACTTCAGAGAGAGGCATAGCAAAGAGTTGCACTCGGATCGATGGTTCTCATTTGCAGCTTTTTTTCGGATCTCAACTAGGACTAAACGAAGACAAAAAACGCCAAATGTCAAAATGTCGGAGGCAATCAAAAGACATTAAAATTATTATAAAAGGTACTAAATTCTAAAATGTACTTTATCAATGTTAATTCAATATTGCGACGAAAGGATTTTCCGCAATTTGCCTTTTATCAATGTTGCCCACCAGCATAAACCATGGCTAATTTGCATGACAATTTGAAAACCAACATGGCGGCTATCGTGAATAGGGCTATTGGCACCTTAGTTGGCGGTGTCTGGTGCTGCTGCCTGGGCGCATGAAAAAGTTTGTTCAAACTAGTGCCAGTGCCCGTGTGACGGGGCCAAATCAAGACAAAATGGTTGCTATTTAAATGAAAACGACATGCAAAAAAATGATAGTACAAGGAAAATACCCAAACCGAATGAAAGTTCTACACAACTGAATGCAGTAATAGAAATAAAACGGGAAAAAAAAAACGCCGATTTCACGTGCAATTTGGAATTTAGCTATACTCTTGATGTTTTTTGAAGTTTTTAAACTGGATTCCCTTAACTTTAAAACGTCTCTCGGAGAACCTGTTGATTTGATTTGTATGAGCTGGCCGTTGGATTTCTCATGCGATTACAGTACAATTTGAACTTTGATTGCAGGTTGTTTAAAGTTCAATGCAATTTTTGGGAGAAAGTAGTGCAAGATGCAGACTTTTTTGGTCATGTTCCAGAATCTCCTGAGGGGAGAGGTAGCTGTGGCTTTTTTATGATCTCAGCAGTAAGGTGCGTAGCTTGGAGCATTCTTTTCCGTAAATGTTCGTTTTACCTTTCAGTAGGGCAGGGGCTGCAATTGACGGATTATCTTGAAAACAATTAAATTCTCTTATTTCTCAAATCCAAAGTTTATAGGCGTAAAAACCGAGTGACAAAATTTTAATATTGAATTCATAGAAAAAGCCTTGTAATAATCTTGGGGCTTTTATTTAATGATTCACAGTTCGCGTTTTTAAAAACCAGATAGTTCAGGACAAGGAAGGTTAGATTGAGTAGAAAATGACCTAATCTACTCAGTAGTTTAGAATCGAAGCCCAAAATAATAATTCCATAGACCACTTTCATAAATGGCGACCACTTTTACATTCTTTTGTCTTCATGTTAATGAGACCTACTGCCCTCATTTTGAAACCAAATTCTTTGAAATTTGCTTGTCGTATCGAGGCTAGAAAGGCTTATTAGCATTAAAACAAAAGAATATTTTATTTGGTCGCCATTATGAAAGAGGTCCATGCGACATACCAACTCACCCTCATGCATGCACACACCGCATTCCAGATGCATTCTTAATTAATCAATTCAAATTGTGACGTCACTTTCGGCACTCCGATCCGGCTCTCTCGTGATTTTTGAGTTGGCACAAATAACATCGATCTCATGATAGTGTTACGGCTTTCCCAAGGCAAGTTAAGTCCTGTTGGACCGGGTTGTTAACTGTATCAGTGGCCGGGGAGTTACGCCGCTGTTTGCATAATAAGCAAGAAAGGCTACTGATATCCCACAAAACGGATGTTGCGTTATAACACATGTATTCCGTAATTGTTTTTAATAAAATTATTAGCAACAAGATAACAGTCAAAGTACTTATACATTCGTTACTGAATAAATATACAACTACTTTCAAATGCCTCGTGTCGATGACAAAACAGGAATCGAACGCACCTCACTAATCCTTGATTACTCCTAGTCTCTATGTAATAAACTAGAACCTATCAAATTTTAGCCCTAGTTTCAAGATGCGAAAATGTGTTTTTATCAATGGAAAGCATGTAATCAGAGAACTAAGAAGCTTTTGTGGCTTATAGCTGGGGTTGGAGGGGATGGAACTAGAAACTACAGTTTGAAAACGTGGATTAACTTTTTTCTTATTTGGCACGATTAAAAACACTTTTAATTAAATTTTGTAAGGATAACAGCAGCGTGTTTCTCTGATGCTCCTCACCTCTTGGTCTCTATATAAGTAATTTATTAGGCTAATTTAGCCTGCCAAGAGGCTCTCAGCTCTTCGCGGGCCAAGCGAGAAAGATTCTCTCCTACCGCGAGGAGGGAGCCTACTCACAACACTGCAACTGTGGGGACACGATTCGAAGTAGCACTTTCTCTGAGATTCTCGTTCGTAGCATACTTGCTGTGTGCCTAGACAGCGTAGTCTGGGAACTCATTAATTAAGATTTAATACCCTTAAAAACAGAATTATGAACAGTTATATTACGTCAAATGAGGCAAATGCGAATTTTTTCCAGAGCAATGAAAATACTAAAAAGACGAGCCACGTGTTGATGACAGTGTTAAGTGGTGAAACAGCTTCCCGTGTGCAGCAAATGACAGACGAAGAGGTGGTGGACATGTGCATGGTGACTCTACGGAAATTATTTCCTCATGAGGTAATAAGTATTACGGTCAATATAAGTTATATGCGATGCAAACGGATAAGAAGTTAAAACAAGTTTAATTTTCATCGTCTAGTTTGTTTCCAAGATATAATTACATTTTTAAATATATATATTTTTACTACACGCGTAGAGCAAAAGCTAATCGAGGCGTGTAGAGAAAGAAAAATATGGAAATGTTAAACTACAAAAAGGACGTCGCAGAAAAAAAAAAATTCAATTATAGTAGACAATCACAAGCGGGACAATGATAAGGAGGAAAAATAAAAAGGAAATTGGAGAGGTCAAATTCTCGCAGCCATCTTGGTTTTTTAATTGATCGCATTAATTTTTTTCTTAAAAACTGACAGTTTCATATACAAAAACAAAACAAAGGAATAAAACGACAGCGGCACAAGACCAAAAAAACACCTTATACAAGGGAGCAATATCTGGATTAAGGGTGCATTCCTTGAGGCGAGGCATGCATCATCGCAAATTTATACAAATTCTTTAAACAGAGGACGTCTCGTTATGTTTCGCTCTGTACCTAGAATGCTTCATGAACAGGGAGGCGTAATTAGAAATTCTCAGCAAGTTTCTCAGATTTCAAGTAAAAATGCTAAAGGTGCAAGAGAGCATTTTTTATGAGCAAATGCAAAGCTACAAATGATCTATATCTATCATAAACCAACGAGTCTCTCTTCCTTCTGTGACAACCCTGCATGAACGTTGTCCGAAAATGTGCATTTGAAAGAACACTGTGACATATTGTTGCTGTGTATCGCCCATATGTAGCTGGCGTTGCGATCGTATTTATTGAAAGAAATCAAAAATTTTGTTCCAAGCATTAAGTGTAATGGACCTGTATTGCGAATTTCAGCTCAGCACATTTTCGAACCAGTTTAAACTTGGCAAAATATGTTGTTCACTTGACTGGAAATACAATCGATGCCCATGTTCGAGTTCCCCTTTCAACTTGCCCCCAAAAAGACAGAATTAAATGAATTTTCCCTTCCCTTTTGGCTTGGTTAAAAATTCTTTTGCAAAATCAGGGCTTAAATTTCAATGCAAGGCTACAACATTGTTGGTGCAGTCATGTGTGATGAGAACAGGTTCACTTGTGTCGGGTATAGAGCCAGTATTTTGGCGAGCCCTAGAAGACTGGGTACGGAAAAGTGGCTTCCCTCGCCCCATTCTTCTTGCGCGCTTCCGCCGCCAAAATTCTGGCTCGATACCGAAAACAATTTAGTCTGCTCAAAGGCTATATGTGATTAAATGCAGGATTTGTCCAGAAAGCTTAAGCCCGCGGACTGCAGTTTCAGCTAAGACTGAAAGAGCAACTTTCGGATGGCAATGAAGTACATGTTGTTGGAGACATGGAGTAATTACAAGGGCTTCCATGAAAACCCCCCCATTCGATGATAATTCTTTTCTTGTTTTGTCCAAAACATGGAGCAGAGTTTCAACATTCAGTTTTGTTTGACATTTTCTGTTTAGATTCCAGATCCAGAAGCTTACTTGGTAACAAACTGGGGAAGGGATCCATATTCTGGAATGGCCTACTCCTATATTCCTGTTGGCTCAACTGGAGAGGAGTACGATCACTTAGCATGTGACATTGATAACAGAGTGTTTTTTGCAGGAGAGGTAGGTTTGGCAGTTAGCTGAAGTCTTGGACGCATCTTTTGGGGAAACTCGTACTTACACATGCGATTTTCTTTTTTGACATTTTTTTTTAATCATTAACTGTGTTTATTCAATTCATAGTCAAATTTTGTTGTGTGAGTTACTCCTGACGGCTGTTTCACTTTCATCAAATTGGTATCCGGTCTACTTACTTTATAATTAAAACATGGCAGGTGTCAGCGATTGCGTTATCCCCGCGCTTTGCGCATGCGACCACCCAAATCAACGTTTCACCAAAACACTGAGACAGTGAGTGCTCACAAAGTTCCGTTGGAGAAGTGGGGAACAGTCATTGCCATCCCTCAAACATTCCTCTTTTTATTCAACCTACACGCCGTTCCATTTACTTCTCAGAAACAAACATTTTAAACATTAGAGAAGACTCGGACGGACCTGGGTCGATGGCTTCTCATAGCGGTTTCCGATATCCACTAGACTAACGAGGAAAAGCTCCCGGAAAGTCTCTCTGCTCGGCAGAGGCGCTCATGTGTGGTCCCAACGGTGCCAGCAGTCGACCTTCCATGCACTTCCCGGCTTCGCGATCCTGCGCCAATGTTCGTATTTCGTGAGGAAAGGGGGGATTTTCTGGGTTGATTAGCTTGGCAGCATACTCATGGAATATAACTTTACGTCCACCAGGTCTTGATTTGCCATGTGTCAGATTTATAGTATTGACATAGTGGTATCCAGCAAAACAAGTGAAAGCTAACCGTCTTCAAAGTGGTTTCTAGACATAAATACTGCAGATCAGCGTGGCTCAGCTTAGAAACGCTATTTCTTGTTGAACTAAAGCTCTAATAGGCCATTTTCGAAATATCAATATTCAGCTTGATAGTGAAGCAGAGAGGACAAAAACAATAGAAACAAGTTGCAATGAATGTGAAAGATATTAGCATATCATCCACTTTCCTTTGGCTTTGTTCTCTAAACCTCTCTTTCAAGCTGAATTTTAATATATCGAAAGTGGTTATAGGTGGTTTCAACTGACGTCACAGCGGCCATGTTGGTACACAGAACAATAGAGAGAGAAGTCTTTTGGGAATTTGAGTCTATTATAATGCAAAACATGGGCCATATTTGCTATTCTTTTGTACACTAACATGGCCGTCTCATCACTTGATTGAAAACCATCTATTCTGTCTGTTTTCATTCTTTTACAGCGGTAAGCTTGTCATATTAAGATGAGATATTGCGTCGTGTAATTGCTACGAAATGTCCAATGTCATTTTGAGTGATGGCCGTGAGTGTTGACCTGGAGAAGTGACTTGGTTTATCACAGATGAACTTGATAGGTTGGAGCTCACCCTCGTGATCATCGGCTACGATGGTTTTACCTTCATAAAGGAAAAGCCTTGCATAAGAAGCGAGCTCAATTCCATAGAGATTAATTTGGTGAAATAAAGATGCCTGCCGTTACGGCAGGTACAAAACACAGGTCACAGGTCACAGATCATTGTTTTGCCAATACAGAAAGTATCCTAAACATTCATAAAAGCTAACCTTTAGGCCTAATTAGGCGTAAAGAAAAGTTTTAAGCCTGATGTTAGCTTTTATGAATGTTTAGGATACTTTCTGTATAGGTAAAACAATGACCTGTGGCCTGCGTTTTGTACCTGCCGCTGCCGTTACTTTGTTCTGGGACACAGTTATGGCATCGTGTGAAAAGTCGAGAATTTGCCTTCACGAGAAAGAAGGCACTGCCAGTAGGAGTTCACTAAAAAATAAGCTTTGAAATAATTTGCAACCGCCACATCACCGGCATATACGATCTTTTCGATCTTGAAATAAGGGTGCCAAACAGCCCGGGCAAAAACAGCACACTCATGACTCGACAACAAACGGATAAAACATACAAAATTGCCTTTAGTTGTGAGTTTAATTAACTCTTTCTCACGACTTATCTTGGCTTCTTTGAGCGTTTAGACAATTAATGACGCGACGCAAAATTCACTTGTAGTCCTATAGTGATGTTTCTCGTGACGTCACCCATTATTATTAATATGCCAACCAGGACTTAATTGGATGATAAAACAATGGCTTTTGTTCCGTGGTTGTCAAATTTGAATATCAAAAAGAAATGTGACGTCAATGTTTGTAAACAAGAAATATCGCTATTCTTGGGTTTCACTCACGTGATCAACAGCCATGTTTTTCAACGAAAACAAAAGAAGACGTTAGCATAATAATAGCTTTCAATTCCCGGAGGATTGGATCGGGATACCAACATGGCCGCCATTTCATTGTTTGGGGACACCAACATGGCAGCCGTGACGTCATGTGAAATCCAAGAATTGCAATTGAAGGAGACTGCGAGTAGTCTCTAATTTTTAATCCATCGCCGAAATTAGAGACCATTCACAGTCTACTATTGAAACCGCTTTCGCTGAAAATGTTTCGCGTAGGTGGAAAACGTTTTTCAGTCTTTCAAGATCAAGTGTCGAACCAGCCGTTGGAGTCTACCATTCTACTTTTTTCATGTAAAAGTAGTACCAGTCTTGATGATCAGGGGTGAGAAGCGGCGGCTAGTCGTTAAACTTTCTGTCAACAAAACCTGTTTCGTTAGTCATTTTAAAAAGTCATATCTGTATACTCTCCTCACTTATCGTTATATGTATCGGAAGAGATACCAAAAATGTTAGAGATACAAACATCCCGAAAGGGGTAACTGTGCAAATTGAGAAAGGGATGCCCATATCACCAGTGATTTAAACATGGGGAGGATGCCCATCCGTGACTGACAGACTAACAAAAGCAGTGGAATAAACATTGTGTTTTTGCTCTCTACTTCAGGCAACCAATCGCTGCTTTCCGCAAACAGTGACTGGGGCTTACTTGAGTGGTATAAGAGAAGCTGCCAAGATTGTATCATCTTTGGAAAGCAGCGCGACCTGGAAAAAATAAGCTAAAGGTTCCATCATATCTACAGAAACTGTTGCATCGGAAGCTTTGAACCCAATATTCACCAAAGGAGATTACCAGAGGGACTCCACCGGGCTTAGAGATTATATGGTGACCTTAGAATGTTTGACAATAAGAGATGTTCAGTTTATGATGACAAGATTTCGAATACGTATGCAACACAAGAGTATGATACGTTTGCTTCAAAATTTAAATTACTATAAATGATTATCTCAATGTAGCAAACAAGCTCCCCGTCGAGGAGAGATAGGGGACTCTGCTTGCATGATTGTAAAGTACAAATTTGGTTTTTATTTAAGAGAGCGATGCTACGTATGGCTTCAATCGCGTTTGAAAAGACGTTAATTCACTGTGGTTGCCATTACTTGAGCGATTTTCGTGGCTTGGTCATCGCGTGGTTCGAGAGAAACTTATTTCGGACGAAGCCAAGCCTTGCTGCGATTTCATTTGGCCTCTGCTGGTCATTAGTTCTCTGCCAAGTTCTTTCTGATTCTATAGCGTTCTCTTTGTTATACAAAGGTGATTTAGCAGAGCGGGCAAGGCCCTTTCAAGTTCTCTAAGAGGAACACTGAGTTTATGGTTTTCTGATCCACGTTATTAAATGTGTTTTTCACGATTCTCTAATATCAAAAAGTATAAAAATTTATTGCGAATTACTGCTTGTTTTAATAAGTACATATTGGTACTGATGTGTTATGAGATTCTATAAATAGACCTTATTCACGATGGCCGCCATGTTGGATTTGCTATTATCATGCAAATTAGCTACACACTTCTGATGGGGCACAAGTTCGAGAGGCTATAACGAACATCTTAGCCACGCAGATAACTTGTTTCACGTTCATTGAATGTTTATCACCTAAGTAGTAAAATAGAATGATTACCTCTTTAGTGAAAAATGAGCAGAAAGCGAAGTAGAAAGTCGAAATGTCAAAGGCAATCAAATGGTATAAAATTATCATAAAAGTTACTTAATTCTAAATTCTAAAATGTACTTTTAGCAATGTTATTTCAATATTTCGACGAGCTGATTTTCTGCAATTTGCCTTTTTTCCAGTGTCTGCCCCCAGCATAACAGGTGGCTAATTTGCATGACAATTTGAAAACCAACATGGCGGCTATCGTGAATAAGGCCTATTAGCTTGTTAGAGGTATCTTTTACAGCATGGGCTACTTATTGACTGCAGAGAGCTTGTTTCTTGTATCCAATGCACGTTTGCACTAGGAATTACTTAGAAGAAATATTTTCACAGCCATGCTGTGGGTATGAGAATAATATGGTTTTCAATAAGCGGTGATTGTTCATCTTGACTGGTGGACGAGAGCTGAATTGAACTATTACCCAGTAAAGTAATTTGATGACTGCTCCTTTCGTTTCGTGTACGCATGCTGCAGGGCAGCACTTGTCTTTAACTCAGACATGTTTTTTTTTTCATTCGTAATCACGGGTCTTTATTTTGTACTGAGAACGATGGTGCTTTCTTGAGCATTTTCCTTGTTCTCCATCAAAGGCAAAAACATCCATGACATTTACTATATTGTTAGTTGGCAAAAAATTAAGGAGTAATTTTACATCAATTGCAGCGTTTTCATCCGCTATATTTTTGCATTATTTATGACGTTGACGACATTACCGAAAGTGAACATTAAAAATGCATTTTATGTCCTTGG